>NC_133616.1:57349501-57601886 GCF_964106895.1 Numenius arquata | reverse complement strand
CTTGAATCCTTAACTTTCTGTGTCTTCGTAGAAGGTAGAGAATCTCTGGATTTCTGGCTGAGGATGGCACTGTGCCATGGTCTGCTCCTCTCCTTTTCGAGGCCTGTGGCTGTATGAGAGAGGATAAAACCAATGGGGCATGCACCCTGACTCACCACGGCCACCCCTGCCCAGGTCTCTGCCACAATCTTGAATCCTTGACTTTGTGTCCGCGTTCTTGTAGAAGGTAGAGAATCTCTGGGTGCTTGAGGATGGCAGTGCACCCTGCTCTGCTCCGGTTCCCATCTCTCCTTGCAGCTCTAAATGGCAGGCAATTGGGAAAAAATAAAGGCATTAGAGACCATTGATCACGATAGATAGCCCTGCCCAGGTTTCGGCCACCCTCTTGAATCCTTAACTTTCTGTGTCTTCGTAGAAGGTAGAGAATCTCTGGATTTCTGGCTGAGGATGGCACTGTGCCATGGTCTGCTCCTCTCCTTTTCGGGGCCTGTGGCTGTATGAGAGAGAATAAAAACAATGGGGCATGCACCCTGACTCACCACGGACCACCCCTGCCCAGGTCTCTGCCACACTCTTGAATCCCTAACTTTGCGTCCGCGTTCTTGTAGAAGGTAGAGAATCTCTGGGTGCTTGAGGATGGCAGTGCACCCTGCTCTGCTCCGGTTCCCATCTCTCCTTGCAGTTCTAAATGGCAGGCAATTGGGAAAAAATAAAGGCATTAGAGACCATCCGTTCACGAAGGACACCCCTGCCCAGCTTTCGGCCACACTCTTGAATCCTTAACTTTCTGTGTCTTCGTAGAAGGTAGAGAATCTCTGGATTTCTGGCTGAGGATTGCACTGTGCCATGGTCTGCTCCTCTCCTTTTTGGGGCCTGTGGCTGTATGAGAGAGAATAAAAACAATGGGGCATGCACCCTGACTCACCACGGACCACCCCTGCCCAGGTCTCTGCCACACTCTTGAATCCTTGCATTTGTGTCCATGTTCTTGTAGAAGGTAGAGAATCTCTGGGTGCTTGAGGATGGCAGTGCACCCTGCTCTGCTCTGGTTCCCATCTCTCCTTGCAGCTCTAAATGGCAGGCAATTGGGAAAAAACATAGGCATTAGAGACCATCCGTCACGAAGGACACCCCGGGCGAGGTTTCGGCCACACTCTTGAATCCTTAACTTTCTGTGTCTTCGTAGAAGGTAGAGAAGCTCTGGATTTCTGGCTGAGGATGGCACTGTGCCATGGTCTGCTCCTCTCCTTTTCGGGGCCTGTGGCTGTATGAGAGAGAATAAAACCAATGGGGCATGCACCCTGACTCACCACGGACCACCCCTGCCCAGGTCTCTGCCACACTCTTGAATCCTTACATTTGTGGCTGTGTTCTTGCAGAAGGTAGAGAATCTCTGGGTGCTTGAGGATGGCAGTGCACCCTGCTCTGCTCCGGTTCCCATCTCTCCTTGCAGTTCTAAATGGCAGGCAATTGGGAAAAAATAAAGGCATTAGAGACCATCCGTCACGAAGGACACGCCTGCCCAGGTTTCGGCCACCCTCTTGAATCCTTAACTTTCTGTGTCTTCGTAGAAGGGAGAGAATCTCTGGATTTCTGGCTGAGGATGGCACTGTGCCATGGTCTGCTCCTCTCCTTTTCGGGGCCTGTGGCTGTATGAGAGAGAATAAAACCAATGGGGCATGCACCCTAACTCACCACGGACCACCCCTGCCCAGGTCTCTGCCACACTCTTGAATCCTTGCCTTTGTGTCCGCGTTCTTGTAGAAGGTAGAGAATCTCTGGGTGCTTGAGGATGGCAGTGCACCCTGCTCTGCTCCGGTTCCCATCTCTCCTTGCAGCTCTAAATGGCAGGCAATTGGGAAAAAATAAAGGCATTAGAGACCATCCGTCACGAAGGACACGCCTGCCCAGGTTTCGGCCACCCTCTTGAATCCTTAACTCTCTGTGTCTTCGTAGAAGGTAGAGAAGCTCTGGATTTCTGGCTGAGGATGGCACTGTGCCATGGTCTGCTCCTCTCCTTTTCGGGGCCTGTGGCTGTATGAGAGAGAATAAAACCAATGGGGCATGCACCCTGACTCACCACGGACCACCCCTGCCCAGGTCACTGCCAGACTCTTGAATCCCTAACTTTGTGTCCATATTCTCGCACAAGGTAGAGAATCTCTGGGTGCTTGAGGATGGCAGTGCACCCTGCTCTGCTCCGGTTCCCATCTCTCCTTGCAGCTCTAAATGGCAGGCAATTGGGAAATAATAAAGGCATTAGAGACCATCCGTTCATGAAGGACACCCCTGCCCAGGTTTCGGCCACCCTCTTGAATCCTTAACTTTCTGTGTCTTCGTAGAAGGGAGAGAAGCTCTGGATTTCTGGCTGAGGATGGCACTGTGCCATGGTCTGCTCCTCTCCTTTTCGGGGCCTGTGGCTGTATGAGAGAGAATAAAACCAATGGGGCATGCACCCTGACTCACCACGGCCACCCCTGCCCAGGTCTCTGCCACAATCTTGAATCCTTGCCTTTGTGTCCGCGTTCTTGTAGAAGGTAGAGAATCTCTGGGTGCTTGAGGATGGCAGTGCACCCTGCTCTGCTCTGGTTCCCATCTCTCCTTGCAGCTCTAAATGGCAGGCAATTGGGAAAAAATAAAGGCATTAGAGACCATTGATCACGATAGATAGCCCTGCCCAGGTTTCGGCCACCCTCTTGAATCCTTAACTTTCTGTGTCTTCGTAGAAGGTAGAGAATCTCTGGATTTCTGGCTGAGGATGGCACTGTGCCATGGTCTGCTCCTCTCCTTTTCGGGGCCTGTGGCTGTATGAGAGAGAATAAAACCAATGGGGCATGCACCCTGACTCACCACGGACCACCCCTGCCCAGGTCTCTGCCACACTCTTGAATCCCTAACTTTGTGTCCATATTCTTGTAGAAGGTAGAGAATCTCTGGGTGCTTGAGGATGGCAGTGCACCCTGCTCTGCTCCGGTTCCCATCTCTCCTTGCAGTTCTAAATGGCAGGCAATTGGGAAAAAACATAGGCATTAGAGACCATCCGTCACGAAGGACACGCCTGCCCAGGTTTCGGCCACCCTCTTGAATCCTTAACTTTCTGTGTCTTCGTAGAAGGGAGAGAATCTCTGGATTTCTGGCTGAGGATGGCACTGTGCCATGGTCTGCTCCTCTCCTTTTCGGGGCCTGTGGCTGTATGAGAGAGAATAAAACCAATGGGGCATGCACCCTAACTCACCACGGACCACCCCTGCCCAGGTCTCTGCCACACTCTTGAATCCTTGCCTTTGTGTCCGCGTTCTTGTAGAAGGTAGAGAATCTCTGGGTGCTTGAGGATGGCAGTGCACCCTGCTCTGCTCCGGTTCCCATCTCTCCTTGCAGCTCTAAATGGCAGGCAATTGGGAAAAAATAAAGGCATTAGAGACCATCCGTCACGAAGGACACGCCTGCCCAGGTTTCGGCCACCCTCTTGAATCCTTAACTTTCTGTGTCTTCGTAGAAGGGAGAGAAGCTCTAGATTTCTGGCTGAGGATGGCACTGTGCCATGGTCTGCTCCTCTCCTTTTCGGGGCCTGTGGCTGTATGAGAGAGAATAAAAGCAATGGGGCATGCACCCTGACTCACCACGGACCACCCCTGCCCAGGTCTCTGCCACACTCTTGAATCCTTACCTTTGTGGCCGTGTTCTCGCACAAGGTAGAGAATCTCTGGGTGCTTGAGGATGGCAGTGCACTCTGCTCTGCTCCGGTTCCCATCTGTCCTTGCAGCTCTAAATGGCAGGCAATTGGGAAATAATAAAGGCATTAGAGACCATTGATCACGATAGATAGCCCTGCCCAGGTTTCGGCCACCCTCTTGAATCCTTAACTTTCTGTGTCTTCGTAGAAGGTAGAGAATCTCTGGATTTCTGGCTGAGGATGGCACTGTGCCATGGTCTGCTCCTCTCCTTTTCGAGGCCTGTGGCTGTATGAGAGAGAATAAAACCAATGGGGCATGCCCCCTGACTCACCACGGACCACCCCTGCCCAGGTCTCTGCCATACTCTTGAATCCTTGCATTTGTGTCCATGTTATTCTAGAAGGTAGAGAATCTCTGAGTGCTTGAGGATGGCAGTGCACCCTGCTCTGCTCCGGTTCCCATCTCTCCTTGCAGCTCTAAATGGCAGGCAATTGGTAAAAAATAAAGGCATTAGAGACCATCTGTCACGAAGGACACCCCTGCTCAGGTTTCAGCCACACTCTTGAATCCTTAACTTTCTGTGTCTTCGTAGAAGGGAGAGAATCTCTGGATTTCTGGCTGAGGATGGCACTGTGCCATGGTCTGCTCCTCTCCTTTTCGGGGCCTGTGGCTGTATGAGAGAGAATAAAACCAATGGGGCATGCACCCTGACTCACCACGGACCACCCCTGCCCAGGTCTCTTCCACACTCTTGAATCCTTACCTTTGTGGCCGTGTTCTCGCACAAGGTAGAGAATCTCTGGGTGCTTGAGGATGGCAGTGCACTCTGCTCTGCTCCGGTTCCCATCTGTCCTTGCAGCTCTAAATGGCAGGCAATTGGGAAATAATAAAGGCATTAGAGACCATTGATCACGATAGATAGCCCTGCCCAGGTTTCGGCCACCCTCTTGAATTCTTAAGTTTCTGTGTCTTCGTAGAAGGTAGAGAAGCTCTGGATTTCTGGCTGAGGATGGCACTGTGCCATGGTCTGCTCCTCTCCTTTTCGAGGCCTGTGGCTGTATGAGAGAGAATAAAACCAATGGGGCATGCCCCCTGACTCACCACGGACCACCCCTGCCCAGGTCTCTGCCATACTCTTGAATCCTTGCATTTGTGTCCATGTTATTGTAGAAGGTAGAGAATCTCTGAGTGCTTGAGGATGGCAGTGCACCCTGCTCTGCTCCGGTTCCCATCTCTCCTTGCAGCTCTAAATGGCAGGCAATTGGGAAAAAATAAAGGCATTAGAGACCATCTGTCACGAAGGACACTCCTGCCCAGGTTTCGGCCACCCTCTTGAATCCTTAACTTTCTGTGTCTTCGTAGAAGGTAGAGAAGCTCTGGATTTCTGGCTGAGGATGGCACTGTGCCATGGTCTGCTCCTCTCCTTTTCGAGGCCTGTGGCTGTATGAGAGAGGATAAAACCAATGGGGCATGCACCCTGACTCACCACGGCCACCCCTGCCCAGGTCTCTGCCACACTCTTGAATCCTTGCCTTTGTGTCCGCGTTCTTGTAGAAGGTAGAGAATCTCTGGGTGCTTGAGGATGGCAGTGCACCCTGCTCTGCTCCGGTTCCCATCTCTCCTTGCAGCTCTAAATGGCAGGCAATTGGGAAAAATAAAGGCATTAGAGACGATCCGTTCACGAAGGACACTCCTGCCCAGGTTTCGGCCACCCTCTTGAATCCTTAACTTTCTGTGTCTTCGTAGAAGGTAGAGAAGCTCTGGATTTCTGGCTGAGGATGGCACTGTGCCATGGTCTGCTCCTCTCCTTTTCGGGGCCTGTGGCTGTATGAGAGAGAATAAAACCAATGGGGCATGCCCCCTGACTCACCACGGACCACCCCTGCCCAGGTCTCTGCCATACTCTTGAATCCTTGCATTTGTGTCCATGTTATTCTAGAAGGTAGAGAATCTCTGAGTGCTTGAGGATGGCAGTGCACCCTGCTCTGCTCCGGTTCCCATCTCTCCTTGCAGCTCTAAATGGCAGGCAATTGGGAAAAAATAAAGGCATTAGAGACCATCTGTCACGAAGGACACCCCTGCTCAGGTTTCAGCCACACTCTTGAATCCTTAACTTTCTGTGTCTTCGTAGAAGGGAGAGAATCTCTGGATTTCTGGCTGAGGATGGCACTGTGCCATGGTCTGCTCCTCTCCTTTTCGGGGCCTGTGGCTGTATGAGAGAGAATAAAACCAATGGGGCATTAACCCTGACTCACCACGGACCACCCCTGCCCAGGTCTCTGCCACACTCTTGAATCCTTACATTTGTGGCCGTGTTCTTGCAGAAGGTAGAGAATCTCTGGGTGCTTGAGGATGGCAGTGCACCCTGCTCTGCTCCGGTTCCCATCTCTCCTTGCAGCTCTAAATGGCAGGCAATTGGGAAAAATAAAGGCATTAGAGACCATCCGTCACGAAGGACACGCCTGCCCAGGTTTCGGCCACACTCTTGAATCCTTAACTTTCTGTGTCTTCGTAGAAGGGAGAGAAGCTCTGGATTTCTGGCTGAGGATGGCACTGTGCCATGGTCTGCTCCTCTCCTTTTCGGGGCCTGTGGCTGTATGAGAGAGAATAAAACCAATGGGGCATGCACCCTGACTCACCACGGACCACCCCTGCCCAGGTCTCTGCCACACTCTTGAATCCTTACCTTTGTGGCCGTGTTCTCGCACAAGGTAGAGAATCTCTGGGTGCTTGAGGATGGCAGTGCACTCTGCTCTGCTCCGGTTCCCATCTCTCCTTGCAGCTCTAAATGGCAGGCAATTGGGAAAAAACATAGGCATTAGAGACCATCCGTCACGAAGGACACTCCTGCCCAGGTTTCGGCCACACTCTTGAATCCTTAACTTTCTGTGTCTTCGTAGAAGGTAGAGAATCTCTGGATTTCTGGCTGAGGATGGCACTGTGCCATGGTCTGCTCCTCTCCTTTTCGAGGCCTGTGGCTGTATGAGAGAGAATAAAACCAATGGGGCATGCACCCTGACTCACCACGGACCACCCCTGCCCAGGTCTCTGCCACACTCTGGAATCCCTAACTTTGCGTCCGCGTTCTTGTAGAAGGTAGAGAATCTCTGGGTGCTTGAGGATGGCAGTGCACCCTGCTCTGCTCTGGTTCCCATCTCTCCTTGCAGCTCTAAATGGCAGGCAATTGGGAAAAAACATAGGCATTAGAGACCATCCGTCACGAAGGACACCCCGGGCGAGGTTTCGGCCACACTCTTGAATCCTTAACTTTCTGTGTCTTCGTAGAAGGTAGAGAAGCTCTGGATTTCTGGCTGAGGATGGCACTGTGCCATGGTCTGCTCCTCTCCTTTTCGGGGCCTGTGGCTGTATGAGAGAGAATAAAACCAATGGGGCATGCACCCTGACTCACCACGGACCACCCCTGCCCAGGTCTCTGCCACACTCTTGAATCCTTACATTTGTGGCTGTGTTCTTGCAGAAGGTAGAGAATCTCTGGGTGCTTGAGGATGGCAGTGCACCCTGCTCTGCTCCGGTTCCCATCTCTCCTTGCAGTTCTAAATGGCAGGCAATTGGGAAAAAATAAAGGCATTAGAGACCATCCGTCACGAAGGACACGCCTGCCCAGGTTTCGGCCACCCTCTTGAATCCTTAACTTTCTGTGTCTTCGTAGAAGGGAGAGAATCTCTGGATTTCTGGCTGAGGATGGCACTGTGCCATGGTCTGCTCCTCTCCTTTTCGGGGCCTGTGGCTGTATGAGAGAGAATAAAACCAATGGGGCATGCACCCTAACTCACCACGGACCACCCCTGCCCAGGTCTCTGCCACACTCTTGAATCCTTGCCTTTGTGTCCGCGTTCTTGTAGAAGGTAGAGAATCTCTGGGTGCTTGAGGATGGCAGTGCACCCTGCTCTGCTCCGGTTCCCATCTCTCCTTGCAGCTCTAAATGGCAGGCAATTGGGAAAAAATAAAGGCATTAGAGACCATCCGTCACGAAGGACACGCCTGCCCAGGTTTCGGCCACCCTCTTGAATCCTTAACTTTCTGTGTCTTCGTAGAAGGGAGAGAATCTCTGGATTTCTGGCTGAGGATGGCACTGTGCCATGGTCTGCTCCTCTCCTTTTCGGGGCCTGTGGCTGTATGAGAGAGAATAAAACCAATGGGGCATGCACCCTAACTCACCACGGACCACCCCTGCCCAGGTCTCTGCCACACTCTTGAATCCTTGCCTTTGTGTCCGCGTTCTTGTAGAAGGTAGAGAATCTCTGGGTGCTTGAGGATGGCAGTGCACCCTGCTCTGCTCCGGTTCCCATCTCTCCTTGCAGCTCTAAATGGCAGGCAATTGGGAAAAAATAAAGGCATTAGAGACCATCCGTCACGAAGGACACGCCTGCTCAGGTTTCGGCCACCCTCTTGAATCCTTAACTTTCTGTGTCTTCGTAGAAGGGAGAGAAGCTCTGGATTTCTGGCTGAGGATGGCACTGTGCCGTGGTCTGCTCCTCTCCTTTTCGGGGCCTGTGGCTGTATGAGAGAGAATAAAACCAATGGGGCATTAACCCTGACTCACCACGGACCACCCCTGCCCAGGTCTCTGCCATACTCTTGAATCCTTGCATTTGTGTCCATGTTATTGTAGAAGGTAGAGAATCTCTGAGTGCTTGAGGATGGCAGTGCACCCTGCTCTGCTCCGGTTCCCATCTCTCCTTGCAGCTCTAAATGGCAGGCAATTGGGAAAAAATAAAGGCATTAGAGACCATCTGTCACGAAGGACACTCCTGCCCAGGTTTCGGCCACCCTCTTGAATCCTTAACTTTCTGTGTCTTCGTAGAAGGTAGAGAAGCTCTGGATTTCTGGCTGAGGATGGCACTGTGCCATGGTCTGCTCCTCTCCTTTTCGAGGCCTGTGGCTGTATGAGAGAGGATAAAACCAATGGGGCATGCACCCTGACTCACCACGGCCACCCCTGCCCAGGTCTCTGCCACACTCTTGAATCCTTGCCTTTGTGTCCGCGTTCTTGTAGAAGGTAGAGAATCTCTGGGTGCTTGAGGATGGCAGTGCACCCTGCTCTGCTCCGGTTCCCATCTCTCCTTGCAGCTCTAAATGGCAGGCAATTGGGAAAAATAAAGGCATTAGAGACCATCTGTCACGAAGGACACTCCTGCCCAGGTTTCGGCCACCCTCTTGAATCCTTAACTTTCTGTGTCTTCGTAGAAGGTAGAGAAGCTCTGGATTTCTGGCTGAGGATGGCACTGTGCCATGGTCTGCTCCTCTCCTTTTCGGGGCCTGTGGCTGTATGAGAGAGGATAAAACCAATGGGGCATGCCCCCTGACTCACCACGGACCACCCCTGCCCAGGTCTCTGCCATACTCTTGAATCCTTGCATTTGTGTCCATGTTATTGTAGAAGGTAGAGAATCTCTGAGTGCTTGAGGATGGCAGTGCACCCTGCTCTGCTCCGGTTCCCATCTCTCCTTGCAGCTCTAAATGGCAGGCAATTGGGAAAAAATAAAGGCATTAGAGACCATCTGTCACGAAGGACACCCCTGCTCAGGTTTCAGCCACACTCTTGAATCCTTAACTTTCTGTGTCTTCGTAGAAGGGAGAGAATCTCTGGATTTCTGGCTGAGGATGGCACTGTGCCATGGTCTGCTCCTCTCCTTTTCGGGGCCTGTGGCTGTATGAGAGAGAATAAAACCAATGGGGCATTAACCCTGACTCACCACGGACCACCCCTGCCCAGGTCTCTGCCACACTCTTGAATCCTTACATTTGTGGCCGTGTTCTTGCAGAAGGTAGAGAATCTCTGGGTGCTTGAGGATGGCAGTGCACCCTGCTCTGCTCCGGTTCCCATCTCTCCTTGCAGCTCTAAATGGCAGGCAATTGGGAAAAATAAAGGCATTAGAGACCATCCGTCACGAAGGACACGCCTGCCCAGGTTTCGGCCACACTCTTGAATCCTTAACTTTCTGTGTCTTCGTAGAAGGGAGAGAAGCTCTGGATTTCTGGCTGAGGATGGCACTGTGCCATGGTCTGCTCCTCTCCTTTTCGGGGCCTGTGGCTGTATGAGAGAGAATAAAACCAATGGGGCATGCACCCTGACTCACCACGGACCACCCCTGCCCAGGTCTCTGCCACACTCTTGAATCCTTACCTTTGTGGCCGTGTTCTCGCACAAGGTAGAGAATCTCTGGGTGCTTGAGGATGGCAGTGCATTCTGCTCTGCTCCGGTTCCCATCTGTCCTTGCAGCTCTAAATGGCAGGCAATTGGGAAAAAACATAGGCATTAGAGACGATCCGTTCACGAAGGACACTCCTGCCCAGGTTTCGGCCACCCTCTTGAATCCTTAACTTTCTGTGTCTTCGTAGAAGGTAGAGAAGCTCTGGATTTCTGGCTGAGGATGGCACTGTGCCATGGTCTGCTCCTCTCCTTTTCGAGGCCTGTGGCTGTATGAGAGAGAATAAAACCAATGGGGCATGCACCCTGACTCACCACGGACCACCCCTGCCCAGGTCTCTGCCACACTCTTGAATCCCTAACTTTGTGTCCGCGTTCTTGTAGAAGGTAGAGAATCTCTGGGTGCTTGAGGATGGCAGTGCACCCTGCTCTGCTCCGGTTCCCATCTCTCCTTGCAGCTCTAAATGGCAGGCAATTGGGAAAAAATAAAGGCATTAGAGACCATCCGTCACGAAGGACACACCTGCTCAGGTTTCGGCCACCCTCTTGAATCCTTAACTTTCTGTGTCTTCGTAGAAGGGAGAGAAGCTCTGGATTTCTGGCTGAGGATGGCACTGTGCCGTGGTCTGCTCCTCTCCTTTTCGGGGCCTGTGGCTGTATGAGAGAGAATAAAACCAATGGGGCATTAACCCTGACTCACCACGGACCACCCCTGCCCAGGTCTCTGCCATACTCTTGAATCCTTGCATTTGTGTCCATGTTATTGTAGAAGGTAGAGAATCTCTGAGTGCTTGAGGATGGCAGTGCACCCTGCTCTGCTCCGGTTCCCATCTCTCCTTGCAGCTCTAAATGGCAGGCAATTGGGAAAAAATAAAGGCATTAGAGACCATCTGTCACGAAGGACACTCCTGCCCAGGTTTCGGCCACCCTCTTGAATCCTTAACTTTCTGTGTCTTCGTAGAAGGTAGAGAAGCTCTGGATTTCTGGCTGAGGATGGCACTGTGCCATGGTCTGCTCCTCTCCTTTTCGAGGCCTGTGGCTGTATGAGAGAGGATAAAACCAATGGGGCATGCACCCTGACTCACCACGGCCACCCCTGCCCAGGTCTCTGCCACACTCTTGAATCCTTGCCTTTGTGTCCGCGTTCTTGTAGAAGGTAGAGAATCTCTGGGTGCTTGAGGATGGCAGTGCACCCTGCTCTGCTCCGGTTCCCATCTCTCCTTGCAGCTCTAAATGGCAGGCAATTGGGAAAAATAAAGGCATTAGAGACCATCTGTCACGAAGGACACTCCTGCCCAGGTTTCGGCCACCCTCTTGAATCCTTAACTTTCTGTGTCTTCGTAGAAGGTAGAGAAGCTCTGGATTTCTGGCTGAGGATGGCACTGTGCCATGGTCTGCTCCTCTCCTTTTCGGGGCCTGTGGCTGTATGAGAGAGGATAAAACCAATGGGGCATGCCCCCTGACTCACCACGGACCACCCCTGCCCAGGTCTCTGCCATACTCTTGAATCCTTGCATTTGTGTCCATGTTATTGTAGAAGGTAGAGAATCTCTGAGTGCTTGAGGATGGCAGTGCACCCTGCTCTGCTCCGGTTCCCATCTCTCCTTGCAGCTCTAAATGGCAGGCAATTGGGAAAAAATAAAGGCATTAGAGACCATCTGTCACGAAGGACACCCCTGCTCAGGTTTCAGCCACACTCTTGAATCCTTAACTTTCTGTGTCTTCGTAGAAGGGAGAGAATCTCTGGATTTCTGGCTGAGGATGGCACTGTGCCATGGTCTGCTCCTCTCCTTTTCGGGGCCTGTGGCTGTATGAGAGAGAATAAAACCAATGGGGCATTAACCCTGACTCACCACGGACCACCCCTGCCCAGGTCTCTGCCACACTCTTGAATCCTTACATTTGTGGCCGTGTTCTTGCAGAAGGTAGAGAATCTCTGGGTGCTTGAGGATGGCAGTGCACCCTGCTCTGCTCCGGTTCCCATCTCTCCTTGCAGCTCTAAATGGCAGGCAATTGGGAAAAATAAAGGCATTAGAGACCATCCGTCACGAAGGACACGCCTGCCCAGGTTTCGGCCACACTCTTGAATCCTTAACTTTCTGTGTCTTCGTAGAAGGGAGAGAAGCTCTGGATTTCTGGCTGAGGATGGCACTGTGCCATGGTCTGCTCCTCTCCTTTTCGGGGCCTGTGGCTGTATGAGAGAGAATAAAACCAATGGGGCATGCACCCTGACTCACCACGGACCACCCCTGCCCAGGTCTCTGCCACACTCTTGAATCCTTACCTTTGTGGCCGTGTTCTCGCACAAGGTAGAGAATCTCTGGGTGCTTGAGGATGGCAGTGCATTCTGCTCTGCTCCGGTTCCCATCTGTCCTTGCAGCTCTAAATGGCAGGCAATTGGGAAAAAACATAGGCATTAGAGACGATCCGTTCACGAAGGACACTCCTGCCCAGGTTTCGGCCACCCTCTTGAATCCTTAACTTTCTGTGTCTTCGTAGAAGGTAGAGAAGCTCTGGATTTCTGGCTGAGGATGGCACTGTGCCATGGTCTGCTCCTCTCCTTTTCGAGGCCTGTGGCTGTATGAGAGAGAATAAAACCAATGGGGCATGCACCCTGACTCACCACGGACCACCCCTGCCCAGGTCTCTGCCACACTCTTGAATCCCTAACTTTGCGTCCGCGTTCTTGTAGAAGGTAGAGAATCTCTGGGTGCTTGAGGATGGCAGTGCACCCTGCTCTGCTCTGGTTCCCATCTCTCCTTGCAGCTCTAAATGGCAGGCAATTGGGAAAAAACATAGGCATTAGAGACCATCCGTCACGAAGGACACCCCGGGCGAGGTTTCGGCCACACTCTTGAATCCTTAACTTTCTGTGTCTTCGTAGAAGGTAGAGAAGCTCTGGATTTCTGGCTGAGGATGGCACTGTGCCATGGTCTGCTCCTCTCCTTTTTGGGGCCTGTGGCTGTATGAGAGAGAATAAAACCAATGGGGCATGCACCCTGACTCACCACGGACCACCCCTGCCCAGGTCTCCGCCACACTCTTGAATCCCTAACTTTGCGTCCATGTTCTTGTAGAAGGTAGAGAATCTCTGGGTGCTTGAGGATGGCAGTGCACCCTGCTCTGCTCCGGTTCCCATCTCTCCTTGCAGTTCTAAATGGCAGGCAATTGGGAAAAAATAAAGGCATTAGAGACCATCCGTCACGAAGGACACGCCTGCCCAGGTTTCGGCCACCCTCTTGAATCCTTAACTTTCTGTGTCTTCGTAGAAGGGAGAGAATCTCTGGATTTCTGGCTGAGGATGGCACTGTGCCATGGTCTGCTCCTCTCCTTTTTGGGGCCTGTGGCTGTATGAGAGAGAATAAAACCAATGGGGCATGCACCCTAACTCACCACGGACCACCCCTGCCCAGGTCTCTGCCACACTCTTGAATCCTTGCCTTTGTGTCCGCGTTCTTGTAGAAGGTAGAGAATCTCTGGGTGCTTGAGGATGGCAGTGCACCCTGCTCTGCTCCGGTTCCCATCTCTCCTTGCAGCTCTAAATGGCAGGCAATTGGGAAAAAATAAAGGCATTAGAGACCATCCGTCACGAAGGACACGCCTGCTCAGGTTTCGGCCACCCTCTTGAATCCTTAACTTTCTGTGTCTTCGTAGAAGGGAGAGAAGCTCTGGATTTCTGGCTGAGGATGGCACTGTGCCATGGTCTGCTCCTCTCCTTTTCGGGGCCTGTGGCTGTATGAGAGAGAATAAAACCAATGGGGCATTAACCCTGACTCACCACGGACCACCCCTGCCCAGGTCTCTGCCATACTCTTGAATCCTTGCATTTGTGTCCATGTTATTGTAGAAGGTAGAGAATCTCTGAGTGCTTGAGGATGGCAGTGCACCCTGCTCTGCTCCGGTTCCCATCTCTCCTTGCAGCTCTAAATGGCAGGCAATTGGGAAAAAATAAAGGCATTAGAGACCATCTGTCACGAAGGACACTCCTGCCCAGGTTTCGGCCACCCTCTTGAATCCTTAACTTTCTGTGTCTTCGTAGAAGGTAGAGAAGCTCTGGATTTCTGGCTGAGGATGGCACTGTGCCATGGTCTGCTCCTCTCCTTTTCGAGGCCTGTGGCTGTATGAGAGAGGATAAAACCAATGGGGCATGCACCCTGACTCACCACGGACCACCCCTGCCCAGGTCTCTGCCACACTCTTGAATCCTTGCCTTTGTGTCCGCGTTCTTGCAGAAGGTAGAGAATCTCTGGGTGCTTGAGGATGGCAGTGCACCCTGCTCTGCTCCGGTTCCCATCTCTCCTTGCAGCTCTAAATGGCAGGCAATTGGGAAAAATAAAGGCATTAGAGACCATCCGTCACGAAGGACACGCCTGCCCAGGTTTCGGCCACACTCTTGAATCCTTAACTTTCTGTGTCTTCGTAGAAGGGAGAGAAGCTCTGGATTTCTGGCTGAGGATGGCACTGTGCCATGGTCTGCTCCTCTCCTTTTCGGGGCCTGTGGCTGTATGAGAGAGAATAAAACCAATGGGGCATGCACCCTGACTCACCACGGACCACCCCTGCCCAGGTCTCTGCCACACTCTTGAATCCTTACCTTTGTGGCCGTGTTCTCGCACAAGGTAGAGAATCTCTGGGTGCTTGAGGATGGCAGTGCACTCTGCTCTGCTCCGGTTCCCATCTGTCCTTGCAGCTCTAAATGGCAGGCAATTGGGAAAAAACATAGGCATTAGAGACGATCCGTTCACGAAGGACACTCCTGCCCAGGTTTCGGCCACCCTCTTGAATCCTTAACTTTCTGTGTCTTCGTAGAAGGTAGAGAAGCTCTGGATTTCTGGCTGAGGATGGCACTGTGCCATGGTCTGCTCCTCTCCTTTTCGAGGCCTGTGGCTGTATGAGAGAGAATAAAACCAATGGGGCATGCACCCTGACTCACCACGGACCACCCCTGCCCAGGTCTCTGCCACACTCTTGAATCCCTAACTTTGTGTCCATATTCTTGTAGAAGGTAGAGAATCTCTGGGTGCTTGAGGATGGCAGTGCACCCTGCTCTGCTCTGGTTCCCATCTCTCCTTGCAGCTCTAAATGGCAGGCAATTGGGAAAAAACATAGGCATTAGAGACCATCCGTCACGAAGGACACCCCGGGCGAGGTTTCGGCCACACTCTTGAATCCTTAACTTTCTGTGTCTTCGTAGAAGGTAGAGAAGCTCTGGATTTCTGGCTGAGGATGGCACTGTGCCATGGTCTGCTCCTCTCCTTTTCGGGGCCTGTGGCTGTATGAGAGAGAATAAAACCAATGGGGCATGCACCCTGACTCACCACGGACCACCCCTGCCCAGGTCTCTGCCACACTCTTGAATCCTTACATTTGTGGCTGTGTTCTTGCAGAAGGTAGAGAATCTCTGGGTGCTTGAGGATGGCAGTGCACCCTGCTCTGCTCCGGTTCCCATCTCTCCTTGCAGTTCTAAATGGCAGGCAATTGGGAAAAAATAAAGGCATTAGAGACCATCCGTCACGAAGGACACGCCTGCCCAGGTTTCGGCCACCCTCTTGAATCCTTAACTTTCTGTGTCTTCGTAGAAGGGAGAGAATCTCTGGATTTCTGGCTGAGGATGGCACTGTGCCATGGTCTGCTCCTCTCCTTTTTGGGGCCTGTGGCTGTATGAGAGAGAATAAAACCAATGGGGCATGCACCCTAACTCACCACGGACCACCCCTGCCCAGGTCTCTGCCACACTCTTGAATCCTTGCCTTTGTGTCCGCGTTCTTGTAGAAGGTAGAGAATCTCTGGGTGCTTGAGGATGGCAGTGCACCCTGCTCTGCTCCGGTTCCCATCTCTCCTTGCAGCTCTAAATGGCAGGCAATTGGGAAAAAATAAAGGCATTAGAGACCATCCGTCACGAAGGACACGCCTGCCCAGGTTTCGGCCACCCTCTTGAATCCTTAACTTTCTGTGTCTTCGTAGAAGGGAGAGAAGCTCTGGATTTCTGGCTGAGGATGGCACTGTGCCATGGTCTGCTCCTCTCCTTTTCGGGGCCTGTGGCTGTATGAGAGAGAATAAAACCAATGGGGCATGCACCCTGACTCACCACGGACCACCCCTGCCCAGGTCTCTGCCACACTCTTGAATCCTTACCTTTGTGGCCGTGTTCTTGCAGAAGGTAGAGAATCTCTGGGTGCTTGAGGATGGCAGTGCACCCTGCTCTGCTCCGGTTCCCATCTCTCCTTGCAGCTCTAAATGGCAGGCAATTGGGAAAAAATAAAGGCATTAGAGACCATTGATCACGATAGATAGCCCTGCCCAGGTTTCGGCCACCCTCTTGAATCCTTAACTTTCTGTGTCTTCGTAGAAGGGAGAGAATCTCTGGATTTCTGGCTGAGGATGGCACTGTGCCATGGTCTGCTCCTCTCCTTTTCGAGGCCTGTGGCTGTATGAGAGAGGATAAAACCAATGGGGCATGCACCCTGACTCACCACGGCCACCCCTGCCCAGGTCTCTGCCACACTCTTGAATCCTTGCCTTTGTGTCCGCGTTCTTGTAGAAGGTAGAGAATCTCTGGGTGCTTGAGGATGGCAGTGCACCCTGCTCTGCTCCGGTTCCCATCTCTCCTTGCAGCTCTAAATGGCAGGCAATTGGGAAAAAATAAAGGCATTAGAGACCATCCGTCACGAAGGACACGCCTGCCCAGGTTTCGGCCACCCTCTTGAATCCTTAACTTTCTGTGTCTTCGTAGAAGGGAGAGAAGCTCTAGATTTCTGGCTGAGGATGGCACTGTGCCATGGTCTGCTCCTCTCCTTTTCGGGGCCTGTGGCTGTATGAGAGAGAATAAAACCAATGGGGCATGCACCCTGACTCACCACGGACCACCCCTGCCCAGGTCTCTGCCACACTCTTGAATCCTTACCTTTGTGGCCGTGTTCTCGCACAAGGTAGAGAATCTCTGGGTGCTTGAGGATGGCAGTGCACTCTGCTCTGCTCCGGTTCCCATCTGTCCTTGCAGCTCTAAATGGCAGGCAATTGGGAAATAATAAAGGCATTAGAGACCATTGATCACGATAGATAGCCCTGCCCAGGTTTCGGCCACCCTCTTGAATCCTTAACTTTCTGTGTCTTCGTAGAAGGTAGAGAAGCTCTGGATTTCTGGCTGAGGATGGCACTGTGCCATGGTCTGCTCCTCTCCTTTTCGAGGCCTGTGGCTGTATGAGAGAGAATAAAACCAATGGGGCATGCACCCTGACTCACCACGGACCACCCCTGCCCAGGTCTCTGCCATACTCTTGAATCCTTGCCTTTGTGTCCGCGTTCTTGTAGAAGGTAGAGAATCTCTGGGTGCTTGAGGATGGCAGTGCACCCTGCTCTGCTCCGGTTCCCATCTCTCCTTGCAGCTCTAAATGGCAGGCAATTGGGAAAAAATAAAGGCATTAGAGACCATCCGTCACGAAGGACACGCCTGCCCAGGTTTCGGCCACCCTCTTGAATCCTTAACTTTCTGTGTCTTCGTAGAAGGGAGAGAAGCTCTAGATTTCTGGCTGAGGATGGCACTGTGCCATGGTCTGCTCCTCTCCTTTTCGGGGCCTGTGGCTGTATGAGAGAGAATAAAACCAATGGGGCATGCACCCTGACTCACCACGGACCACCCCTGCCCAGGTCTCTGCCACACTCTTGAATCCTTACCTTTGTGGCCGTGTTCTCGCACAAGGTAGAGAATCTCTGGGTGCTTGAGGATGGCAGTGCACTCTGCTCTGCTCCGGTTCCCATCTGTCCTTGCAGCTCTAAATGGCAGGCAATTGGGAAATAATAAAGGCATTAGAGACCATTGATCACGATAGATAGCCCTGCCCAGGTTTCGGCCACCCTCTTGAATCCTTAACTTTCTGTGTCTTCGTAGAAGGTAGAGAAGCTCTGGATTTCTGGCTGAGGATGGCACTGTGCCATGGTCTGCTCCTCTCCTTTTCGAGGCCTGTGGCTGTATGAGAGAGAATAAAACCAATGGGGCATGCCCCCTGACTCACCACGGACCACCCCTGCCCAGGTCTCTGCCATACTCTTGAATCCTTGCATTTGTGTCCATGTTATTCTAGAAGGTAGAGAATCTCTGAGTGCTTGAGGATGGCAGTGCACCCTGCTCTGCTCCGGTTCCCATCTCTCCTTGCAGCTCTAAATGGCAGGCAATTGGGAAAAAATAAAGGCATTAGAGACCATCTGTCACGAAGGACACTCCTGCCCAGGTTTCGGCCACACTCTTGAATCCTTAACTTTCTGTGTCTTCGTAGAAGGTAGAGAAGCTCTGGATTTCTGGCTGAGGATGGCACTGTGCCATGGTCTGCTCCTCTCCTTTTCGAGGCCTGTGGCTGTATGAGAGAGGATAAAACCAATGGGGCATGCACCCTGACTCACCACGGACCACCCCTGCCCAGGTCTCTGCCATACTCTTGAATCCTTGCATTTGTGTCCATGTTATTGTAGAAGGTAGAGAATCTCTGGGTGCTTGAGGATGGCAGTGCACCCTGCTCTGCTCCGGTTCCCATCTCTCCTTGCAGCTCTAAATGGCAGGCAATTGGGAAAAATAAAGGCATTAGAGACGATCCGTTCACGAAGGACACCCCTGCTCAGGTTTCGGCCACCCTCTTGAATCCTTAACTTTCTGTGTCTTCGTAGAAGGGAGAGAATCTCTGGATTTCTGGCTGAGGATGGCACTGTGCCATGGTCTGCTCCTCTCCTTTTCGGGGCCTGTGGCTGTATGAGAGAGAATAAAACCAATGGGGCATTAACCCTGACTCACCACGGACCACCCCTGCCCAGGTCTCTGCCACACTCTTGAATCCTTACATTTGTGGCCGTGTTCTTGCAGAAGGTAGAGAATCTCTGGGTGCTTGAGGATGGCAGTGCACCCTGCTCTGCTCCGGTTCCCATCTCTCCTTGCAGCTCTAAATGGCAGGCAATTGGGAAAAATAAAGGCATTAGAGACCATCCGTCACGAAGGACACTCCTGCCCAGGTTTCGGCCACACTCTTGAATCCTTAACTTTCTGTGTCTTCGTAGAAGGTAGAGAATCTCTGGATTTCTGGCTGAGGATGGCACTGTGCCATGGTCTGCTCCTCTCCTTTTCGAGGCCTGTGGCTGTATGAGAGAGAATAAAACCAATGGGGCATGCACCCTGACTCACCACGGACCACCCCTGCCCAGGTCTCTGCCACACTCTTGAATCCTTGCCTTTGTGTCCGCGTTCTTGTAGAAGGTAGAGAATCTCTGGGTGCTTGAGGATGGCAGTGCACCCTGCTCTGCTCCGGTTCCCATCTCTCCTTGCAGCTCTAAATGGCAGGCAATTGGGAAAAAATAAAGGCATTAGAGACCATCCGTCACGAAGGACACGCCTGCCCAGGTTTCGGCCACCCTCTTGAATCCTTAACTTTCTGTGTCTTCGTAGAAGGGAGAGAAGCTCTGGATTTCTGGCTGAGGATGGCACTGTGCCATGGTCTGCTCCTCTCCTTTTCGGGGCCTGTGGCTGTATGAGAGAGAATAAAACCAATGGGGCATGCACCCTGACTCACCACGGACCACCCCTGCCCAGGTCACTGCCAGACTCTTGAATCCTTAACTTTGTGGCCGTGTTCTCGCACAAGGTAGAGAATCTCTGGGTGCTTGAGGATGGCAGTGCACCCTGCTCTGCTCCGGTTCCCATCTGTCCTTGCAGCTCTAAATGGCAGGCAATTGGGAAAAAATAAAGGCATTAGAGACCATCCGTTCACGAAGGACACTCCTGCGCAGGTTTCGGCCACCCTCTTGAATCCTTAACTTTCTGTGTCTTCGTAGAAGGGAGAGAAGCTCTGGATTTCTGGCTGAGGATGGCACTGTGCCATGGTCTGCTCCTCTCCTTTTCGAGGCCTGTGGCTGTATGAGAGAGGATAAAACCAATGGGGCATGCACCCTGACTCACCACGGCCACCCCTGCCCAGGTCTCTGCCACAATCTTGAATCCTTGCCTTTGTGTCCGCGTTCTTGTAGAAGGTAGAGAATCTCTGGGTGCTTGAGGATGGCAGTGCACCCTGCTCTGCTCCGGTTCCCATCTCTCCTTGCAGCTCTAAATGGCAGGCAATTGGGAAAAAATAAAGGCATTAGAGACCATTGATCACGATAGATAGCCCTGCCCAGGTTTCGGCCACCCTCTTGAATCCTTAACTTTCTGTGTCTTCGTAGAAGGTAGAGAATCTCTGGATTTCTGGCTGAGGATGGCACTGTGCCATGGTCTGCTCCTCTCCTTTTCGGGGCCTGTGGCTGTATGAGAGAGAATAAAACCAATGGGGCATGCACCCTGACTCACCACGGACCACCCCTGCCCAGGTCTCTGCCACACTCTTGAATCCCTAACTTTGTGTCCATATTCTTGTAGAAGGTAGAGAATCTCTGGGTGCTTGAGGATGGCAGTGCACCCTGCTCTGCTCCGGTTCCCATCTCTCCTTGCAGTTCTAAATGGCAGGCAATTGGGAAAAAATAAAAGCATTAGAGACCATCCGTTCACGAAGGACACCCCTGCCCAGCTTTCGGCCACACTCTTGAATCCTTAACTTTCTGTGTCTTCGTAGAAGGTAGAGAATCTCTGGATTTCTGGCTGAGGATTGCACTGTGCCATGGTCTGCTCCTCTCCTTTTTGGGGCCTGTGGCTGTATGAGAGAGAATAAAAACAATGGGGCATGCACCCTGACTCACCACGGACCACCCCTGCCCAGGTCTCTGCCACACTCTTGAATCCTTGCATTTGTGTCCATGTTCTTGTAGAAGGTAGAGAATCTCTGGTGCTTGAGGATGGCAGTGCACCCTGCTCTGCTCTGGTTCCCATCTCTCCTTGCAGCTCTGAATGGCAGGCAATTGGGAAAAAACATAGGCATTAGAGACCATCCGTCACGAAGGACACCCCGGGCGAGGTTTCGGCCACACTCTTGAATCCTTAACTTTCTGTGTCTTCGTAGAAGGTAGAGAAGCTCTGGATTTCTGGCTGAGGATGGCACTGTGCCATGGTCTGCTCCTCTCCTTTTCGGGGCCTGTGGCTGTATGAGAGAGAATAAAACCAATGGGGCATGCACCCTGACTCACCACGGACCACCCCTGCCCAGGTCTCTGCCACACTCTTGAATCCTTACATTTGTGGCTGTGTTCTTGCAGAAGGTAGAGAATCTCTGGGTGCTTGAGGATGGCAGTGCACCCTGCTCTGCTCCGGTTCCCATCTCTCCTTGCAGTTCTAAATGGCAGGCAATTGGGAAAAAATAAAGGCATTAGAGACCATCCGTCACGAAGGACACGCCTGCCCAGGTTTCGGCCACACTCTTGAATCCTTAACTTTCTGTGTCTTCGTAGAAGGTAGAGAATCTCTGGATTTCTGGCTGAGGATTGCACTGTGCCATGGTCTGCTCCTCTCCTTTTCGGGGCCTGTGGCTGTATGAGAGAGAATAAAACCAATGGGGCATGCACCCTGACTCACCACGGACCACCCCTGCCCAGGTCTCTGCCAGACTCTTGAATCCTTGCATTTGTGTCCGCGTTCTTGTAGAAGGTAGAGAATCTCTGGGTGCTTGAGGATGGCAGTGCACCCTGCTCTGCTCCGGTTCCCATCTCTCCTTGCAGCTCTAAATGGCAGGCAATTGGGAAATAATAAAGGCATTAGAGACCATTGATCACGATAGATAGCCCTGCCCAGGTTTCGGCCACCCTCTTGAATCCTTAACTTTCTGTGTCTTCGTAGAAGGTAGAGAAGCTCTGGATTTCTGGCTGAGGATGGCACTGTGCCATGGTCTGCTCCTCTCCTTTTCGGGGCCTGTGGCTGTATGAGAGAGAATAAAAACAATGGGGCATGCACCCTGACTCACCACGGACCACCCCTGCCCAGGTCACTGCCAGACTCTTGAATCCTTACCTTTGTGGCCGTGTTCTCGCACAAGGTAGAGAATCTCTGGGTGCTTGAGGATGGCAGTGCACCCTGCTCTGCTCCGGTTCCCATCTCTCCTTGCAGCTCTAAATGGCAGGCAATTGGGAAAAATAACGGCATTAGAGACCATCCGTTCACGAAGGACACTCCTGCCCAGGTTTCGGCCACACTCTTGAATCCTTAACTTTCTGTGTCTTCGTAGAAGGGAGAGAAGCTCTGGATTTCTGGCTGAGGATGGCACTGTGCCATGGTCTGCTCCTCTCCTTTTCAGGGCCTGTGGCTGTATGAGAGAGAATAAAAGCAATGGGGCATGCACCCTGACTCACCACGGACCACCCCTGCCCAGGTCTCTGCCACACTCTTGAATCCTTACCTTTGTGGCCGTGTTCTCGCACAAGGTAGAGAATCTCTGGGTGCTTGAGGATGGCAGTGCACTCTGCTCTGCTCCGGTTCCCATCTGTCCTTGCAGCTCTAAATGGCAGGCAATTGGGAAATAATAAAGGCATTAGAGACCATTGATCACGATAGATAGCCCTGCCCAGGTTTCGGCCACCCTCTTGAATCCTTAAGTTTCTGTGTCTTCGTAGAAGGTAGAGAAGCTCTGGATTTCTGGCTGAGGATGGCACTGTGCCATGGTCTGCTCCTCTCCTTTTCGAGGCCTGTGGCTGTATGAGAGAGAATAAAACCAATGGGGCATGCCCCCTGACTCACCACGGACCACCCCTGCCCAGGTCTCTGCCATACTCTTGAATCCTTGCATTTGTGTCCATGTTATTCTAGAAGGTAGAGAATCTCTGAGTGCTTGAGGATGGCAGTGCACCCTGCTCTGCTCCGGTTCCCATCTCTCCTTGCAGCTCTAAATGGCAGGCAATTGGGAAAAAATAAAGGCATTAGAGACCATCTGTCACGAAGGACACTCCTGCCCAGGTTTCGGCCACCCTCTTGAATCCTTAACTTTCTGTGTCTTCGTAGAAGGTAGAGAAGCTCTGGATTTCTGGCTGAGGATGGCACTGTGCCATGGTCTGCTCCTCTCCTTTTCGAGGCCTGTGGCTGTATGAGAGAGGATAAAACCAATGGGGCATGCACCCTGACTCACCACGGCCACCCCTGCCCAGGTCTCTGCCACACTCTTGAATCCTTGCCTTTGTGTCCGCGTTCTTGTAGAAGGTAGAGAATCTCTGGGTGCTTGAGGATGGCAGTGCACCCTGCTCTGCTCCGGTTCCCATCTCTCCTTGCAGCTCTAAATGGCAGGCAATTGGGAAAAATAAAGGCATTAGAGACGATCCGTTCACGAAGGACACTCCTGCCCAGGTTTCGGCCACCCTCTTGAATCCTTAACTTTCTGTGTCTTCGTAGAAGGTAGAGAAGCTCTGGATTTCTGGCTGAGGATGGCACTGTGCCATGGTCTGCTCCTCTCCTTTTCGAGGCCTGTGGCTGTATGAGAGAGAATAAAACCAATGGGGCATGCCCCCTGACTCACCACGGACCACCCCTGCCCAGGTCTCTGCCATACTCTTGAATCCTTGCATTTGTGTCCATGTTATTGTAGAAGGTAGAGAATCTCTGAGTGCTTGAGGATGGCAGTGCACCCTGCTCTGCTCCGGTTCCCATCTCTCCTTGCAGCTCTAAATGGCAGGCAATTGGGAAAAAATAAAGGCATTAGAGACCATCTGTCACGAAGGACACCCCTGCCCAGGTTTCAGCCACACTCTTGAATCCTTAACTTTCTGTGTCTTCGTAGAAGGGAGAGAATCTCTGGATTTCTGGCTGAGGATGGCACTGTGCCATGGTCTGCTCCTCTCCTTTTCGGGGCCTGTGGCTGTATGAGAGAGAATAAAACCAATGGGGCATTAACCCTGACTCACCACGGACCACCCCTGCCCAGGTCTCTGCCACACTCTTGAATCCTTACATTTGTGGCCGTGTTCTTGCAGAAGGTAGAGAATCTCTGGGTGCTTGAGGATGGCAGTGCACCCTGCTCTGCTCCGGTTCCCATCTCTCCTTGCAGCTCTAAATGGCAGGCAATTGGGAAAAATAAAGGCATTAGAGACCATCCGTCACGAAGGACACTCCTGCCCAGGTTTCGGCCACACTCTTGAATCCTTAACTTTCTGTGTCTTCGTAGAAGGTAGAGAATCTCTGGATTTCTGGCTGAGGATGGCACTGTGCCATGGTCTGCTCCTCTCCTTTTCGAGGCCTGTGGCTGTATGAGAGAGAATAAAACCAATGGGGCATGCACCCTGACTCACCACGGACCACCCCTGCCCAGGTCTCTGCCACACTCTTGAATCCCTAACTTTGCGTCCGCGTTCTTGTAGAAGGTAGAGAATCTCTGGGTGCTTGAGGATGGCAGTGCACCCTGCTCTGCTCCGGTTCCCATCTGTCCTTGCAGCTCTAAATGGCAGGCAATTGGGAAAAAATAAAGGCATTAGAGACCATCCGTTCACGAAGGACACCCCTGCCCAGGTTTCGGCCACCCTCTTGAATCCTTAACTTTCTGTGTCTTCGTAGAAGGGAGAGAAGCTCTGGATTTCTGGCTGAGGATGGCACTGTGCCATGGTCTGCTCCTCTCCTTTTCGGGGCCTGTGGCTGTATGAGAGAGAATAAAACCAATGGGGCATGCACCCTGACTCACCATGGACCACCCCTGCCCAGGTCTCTGCCACACTCTTGAATCCTTACCTTTGTGGCCGTGTTCTTGCAGAAGGTAGAGAATCTCTGGGTGCTTGAGGATGGCAGTGCACCCTGCTCTGCTCCGGTTCCCATCTCTCCTTGCAGCTCTAAATGGCAGGCAATTGGGAAAAAATAAAGGCATTAGAGACGATCCGTTCACGAAGGACACTCCTGCGCAGGTTTCGGCCACCCTCTTGAATCCTTAACTTTCTGTGTCTTCGTAGAAGGTAGAGAAGCTCTGGATTTCTGGCTGAGGATGGCACTGTGCCATGGTCTGCTCCTCTCCTTTTCGAGGCCTGTGGCTGTATGAGAGAGGATAAAACCAATGGGGCATGCACCCTGACTCACCACGGCCACCCCTGCCCAGGTCTCTGCCACAATCTTGAATCCTTGCCTTTGTGTCCATGTTATTCTAGAAGGTAGAGAATCTCTGAGTGCTTGAGGATGGCAGTGCACCCTGCTCTGCTCCGGTTCCCATCTCTCCTTGCAGCTCTAAATGGCAGGCAATTGGGAAAAAATAAAGGCATTAGAGACCATCCGTCACGATGGACACTCCTGCCCAGGTTTCGGCCACCCTCTTGAATCCTTAACTTTCTGTGTCTTCGTAGAAGGGAGAGAATCTCTGGATTTCTGGCTGAGGATGGCACTGTACCATGGTCTGCTCCTCTCCTTTTCGGGGCCTGTGGCTGTATGAGAGAGAATAAAACCAATGGGGCATGCACCCTAACTCACCACGGACCACCCCTGCCCAGGTCTCTGCCACACTCTTGAATCCTTGCCTTTGTGTCCGCGTTCTTGTAGAAGGTAGAGAATCTCTGGGTGCTTGAGGATGGCAGTGCACCCTGCTCTGCTCCGGTTCCCATCTCTCCTTGCAGCTCTAAATGGCAGGCAATTGGGAAAAAATAAAGGCATTAGAGACCATCCGTCACGAAGGACACGCCTGCCCAGGTTTCGGCCACCCTCTTGAATCCTTAACTTTCTGTGTCTTCGTAGAAGGGAGAGAATCTCTGGATTTCTGGCTGAGGATGGCACTGTGCCATGGTCTGCTCCTCTCCTTTTCGGGGCCTGTGGCTGTATGAGAGAGAATAAAACCAATGGGGCATGCACCCTAACTCACCACGGACCACCCCTGCCCAGGTCTCTGCCACACTCTTGAATCCTTGCCTTTGTGTCCGCGTTCTTGTAGAAGGTAGAGAATCTCTGGGTGCTTGAGGATGGCAGTGCACCCTGCTCTGCTCTGGTTCCCATCTCTCCTTGCAGCTCTAAATGGCAGGCAATTGGGAAAAAATAAAGGCATTAGAGACCATCCGTCACGAAGGACACGCCTGCCCAGGTTTCGGCCACCCTCTTGAATCCTTAACTTTCTGTGTCTTCGTAGAAGGGAGAGAAGCTCTGGATTTCTGGCTGAGGATGGCACTGTGCCATGGTCTGCTCCTCTCCTTTTCGGGGCCTGTGGCTGTATGAGAGAGAATAAAACCAATGGGGCATGCACCCTGACTCACCACGGACCACCCCTGCCCAGGTCACTGCCAGACTCTTGAATCCTTAACTTTGTGGCCGTGTTCTCGCACAAGGTAGAGAATCTCTGGGTGCTTGAGGATGGCAGTGCACCCTGCTCTGCTCCGGTTCCCATCTGTCCTTGCAGCTCTAAATGGCAGGCAATTGGGAAAAAATAAAGGCATTAGAGACCATCCGTTCACGAAGGACACCCCTGCCCAGGTTTCGGCCACCCTCTTGAATCCTTAACTTTCTGTGTCTTCGTAGAAGGGAGAGAAGCTCTGGATTTCTGGCTGAGGATGGCACTGTGCCATGGTCTGCTCCTCTCCTTTTCGGGGCCTGTGGCTGTATGAGAGAGAATAAAACCAATGGGGCATGCACCCTGACTCACCACGGACCACCCCTGCCCAGGTCTCTGCCACACTCTTGAATCCTTACCTTTGTGGCCGTGTTCTTGCAGAAGGTAGAGAATCTCTGGGTGCTTGAGGATGGCAGTGCACCCTGCTCTGCTCCGGTTCCCATCTCTCCTTGCAGCTCTAAATGGCAGGCAATTAAGAAAAAATAAAGGCATTAGAGACGATCCGTTCACGAAGGACACTCCTGCGCAGGTTTCGGCCACCCTCTTGAATCCTTAACTTTCTGTGTCTTCGTAGAAGGTAGAGAAGCTCTGGATTTCTGGCTGAGGATGGCACTGTGCCATGGTCTGCTCCTCTCCTTTTCGGGGCCTGTGGCTGTATGAGAGAGAATAAAACCAATGGGGCATGCACCCTGACTCACCACGGACCACCCCTGCCCAGGTCTCTGCCACACTCTTGAATCCTTACCTTTGTGGCCGTGTTCTCGCACAAGGTAGAGAATCTCTGGGTGCTTGAGGATGGCAGTGCACTCTGCTCTGCTCC
Source organism: Numenius arquata (assembly GCF_964106895.1). Lineage (NCBI taxonomy): Eukaryota > Metazoa > Chordata > Aves > Charadriiformes > Scolopacidae > Numenius > Numenius arquata. Next base: position 57,575,051 of record NC_133616.1, on the reverse strand, counting down.
GGTTCCCATCTGTCCTTGCAGCTCTAAATGGCAGGCAATTGGGAAAAAACATAGGCATTAGAGACCATCCGTCACGAAGGACGCTCCTGCCCGGGTTTCGGCCACCCTCTTGAATCCTTAACTTTCTGTGTCTTCGTAGAAGGTAGAGAAGCTCTGGATTTCTGGCTGAGGATGGCACTGTGCCATGGTCTGCTCCTCTCCTTTTCGAGGCCTGTGGCTGTATGAGAGAGGATAAAACCAATGGGGCATGCACCCTGACTCACCACGGCCACCCCTGCCCAGGTCTCTGCCACAATCTTGAATCCTTGCCTTTGTGTCCATGTTATTCTAGAAGGTAGAGAATCTCTGAGTGCTTGAGGATGGCAGTGCACCCTGCTCTGCTCCGGTTCCCATCTCTCCTTGCAGCTCTAAATGGCAGGCAATTGGGAAAAAATAAAGGCATTAGAGACCATCTGTCACGAAGGACACTCCTGCCCAGGTTTCGGCCACCCTCTTGAATCCTTAACTTTCTGTGTCTTCGTAGAAGGTAGAGAAGCTCTGGATTTCTGGCTGAGGATGGCACTGTGCCATGGTCTGCTCCTCTCCTTTTCGAGGCCTGTGGCTGTATGAGAGAGGATAAAACCAATGGGGCATGCACCCTGACTCACCACGGCCACCCCTGCCCAGGTCTCTGCCACACTCTTGAATCCTTGCCTTTGTGTCCGCGTTCTTGTAGAAGGTAGAGAATCTCTGGGTGCTTGAGGATGGCAGTGCACCCTGCTCTGCTCCGGTTCCCATCTCTCCTTGCAGCTCTAAATGGCAGGCAATTGGGAAAAATAAAGGCATTAGAGACGATCCGTTCACGAAGGACACTCCTGCCCAGGTTTCGGCCACCCTCTTGAATCCTTAACTTTCTGTGTCTTCATAGAAGGTAGAGAAGCTCTGGATTTCTGGCTGAGGATGGCACTGTGCCATGGTCTGCTCCTCTCCTTTTCGAGGCCTGTGGCTGTATGAGAGAGAATAAAACCAATGGGGCATGCCCCCTGACTCACCACGGACCACCCCTGCCCAGGTCTCTGCCATACTCTTGAATCCTTGCATTTGTGTCCATGTTATTGTAGAAGGTAGAGAATCTCTGAGTGCTTGAGGATGGCAGTGCACCCTGCTCTGCTCCGGTTCCCATCTCTCCTTGCAGCTCTAAATGGCAGGCAATTGGGAAAAAATAAAGGCATTAGAGACCATCTGTCACGAAGGACACCCCTGCTCAGGTTTCAGCCACACTCTTGAATCCTTAACTTTCTGTGTCTTCGTATAAGGGAGAGAATCTCTGGATTTCTGGCTGAGGATGGCACTGTGCCATGGTCTGCTCCTCTCCTTTTCGGGGCCTGTGGCTGTATGAGAGAGAATAAAACCAATGGGGCATGCACCCTGACTCACCACGGACCACCCCTGCCCAGGTCTCTGCCACACTCTTGAATCCTTACATTTGTGGCCGTGTTCTTGCAGAAGGTAGAGAATCTCTGGGTGCTTGAGGATGGCAGTGCACCCTGCTCTGCTCCGGTTCCCATCTCTCCTTGCAGCTCTAAATGGCAGGCAATTGGGAAAAATAAAGGCATTAGAGACCATCCGTCACGAAGGACACTCCTGCCCAGGTTTCGGCCACACTCTTGAATCCTTAACTTTCTGTGTCTTCGTAGAAGGTAGAGAAGCTCTGGATTTCTGGCTGAGGATGGCACTGTGCCATGGTCTGCTCCTCTCCTTTTCGGGGCCTGTGGCTGTATGAGAGAGAATAAAACCAATGGGGCATGCACCCTGACTCACCACGGACCACCCCTGCCCAGGTCTCTGCCACACTCTTGAATCCCTAACTTTGCGTCCGCGTTCTTGTAGAAGGTAGAGAATCTCTGGGTGCTTGAGGATGGCAGTGCACCCTGCTCTGCTCTGGTTCCCATCTCTCCTTGCAGCTCTAAATGGCAGGCAATTGGGAAAAAACATAGGCATTAGAGACCATCCGTCACGAAGGACACCCCGGGCGAGGTTTCGGCCACACTCTTGAATCCTTAACTTTCTGTGTCTTCGTAGAAGGGAGAGAAGCTCTGGATTTCTGGCTGAGGATGGCACTGTGCCATGGTCTGCTCCTCTCCTTTTCGGGGCCTGTGGCTGTATGAGAGAGGATAAAACCAGTGGGGCATGCACCCTGACTCACCACGGACCACCCCTGCCCAGGTCTCTGCCACACTCTTGAATCCCTAACTTTGTGTCCATGTTCTTGTAGAAGGTAGAGAATCTCTGGGTGCTTGAGGATGGCAGTGCACCCTGCTCTGCTCCGGTTCCCATCTCTCCTTGCAGCTCTAAATGGCAGGCAATTGGGAAATAATAAAGGCATTAGAGACTATCCATTGCGATGGACACCCCTGCTTACGTCTCTGCCGGACTCTTTAATCACTAACTTTCTCTGTCTTCGTATAAGGTAGAGAATCTCTATCGCTCTTACTGAACATAAGAGTGTCCCATGGTCTTGTCCTTTCCCTGTCTGGCCTTCTGCCAAAACAATCAGGATAATAGCAATAAACTAAGGCAGCAGAGGCCATCAGTGACCCTTGACACCAGTGACAAAGTCTCTGCCCCCTCTTTAATCCTTCGGTTTTTGCCCGTGTTCTTGTAGAAGGTATAGAATCCCTGGGTGGTTGAGAATTGGAGTACAGCATGCTCCTCTCCCATTCCTCTCTGTCTCTGTAGCTCTAAATGGCAGGAAATTTTAAAAAAGAGAAAGCATGATAGGCTTTGACATGATAGTCACAATGAACACTTCTGCACAGATCTCTGCCATAGTCTTGTATCCTTAACTTTGTGTCTCTGTCCGTGTGGAAGGTAGAAAATCTGTGGCTGTGTGGCTGAGTGTGATAGTGTCGCATGGTCTTTTCCTTTTTCTTTGTAGTCTTCTGCCATAAAAAGCAGGTTAATATCAACTAAGAAAGGCAGTAGAGGGCATCTGACACCATGCAGAATCCCTGCCTAGCTTTCTGCCGTACTCTTGAATCCTTAACTTATTGTCCATGTGCTTTTATAACGCATGGAATAGCTGGCTGTCTGGCTTCTCACTGGTCTGCTTGGCCTCTACGCTGTGACAGCTCACCGCCCGTGCTTCCCAGCAACGCTTTGTGACAGGGCCACTTCCAGCATTCTTTCGCTGTTGCATGGCCACAGCATGTCCAGGGGTGATGGAAGGCTCAGGCCTTGGCTGCCTGGGGCAAATGGCTGTCACGCTTCAGCGTTTACTTAGAGACAGCGGCATGGACAAAGCCCGTAACTCAGTCCAATGGGACAAATGTTGTTGAGAGGTCAGGGTCACTCCTGTCTGTGCGGTGACAGCCTCTTGACTCGGGAGTGTGGTCGTCTCATTGCCCCTCACCTTTTTGCCTCACCCCTGTCCCCTGGGCCTCATCCTGGCTTCCAGGGCCAGGGCAGACCCAGGTGGAGCTCAGCGTGATGGCGCAGTCACATAAGTCACAGCATCGTGGAACCATTTAGGTTGTAAAAAACCCTTAAGATCATCGAGTCCAACCATAGACCTAACACTGCCAACTCCACCACTAACCCATGTCCCTCAGCACCACGTCTACGTGTCTTTTAAATACCACCAGGGATGATGACTCCACCACTTCCCTGGGCAGCCTGTTCCAACGCTTAATAACCCTTTGTGTGAAGAAATAGTTCCTAATATCCATCCTAAAGCTCCCCTGGTGCAACTTGAGGCCGTTCCCTCTTGTCCCATTGCCTGTTCCTTGGGAGGAGAGACGATCTCCCCTGGCTACACCCTCCTTTCAGGGAGTTGTAGAGAGCGAGAAGGTCTTTCCTCAGCCTCCTTTTCTCCAGGCTGAACACCCCCAGCTCCCTCAGCCGCTCCTCACAAGACTTGTGCTCCAGACCCCTTACCAGCTCGGTTGCCCTTCTCTGGACACACTCCAACCCCTCAATGTCTTTCCTGTTGTGAGGGGCCCAAAACTGGACACGGCCCTTGAGGTGCGACCTCCCCGGTGCCTGGTACAAAGGGATGGCCAATTCCCTAGTCCTGCTGTCCACGCTATTTCTGACACAAATTTTGTGTCTAAACACTGGGAAGCAATTCAGGCATTCAACATACCGAGGTAGCACTGTCTTAAAGCCCCGTGTCCCAGGGATGTGCACGAAACTGGCAGATAGGACACAAGACGTGGGAAAAATGTGTGTCTCTTTAGATCTGTCTTTCTCCTCTTAAGTCACTTTCCCAAGTATGCTGGGCTGCACTCTGTAGGAAAATACTGTCCCTGTCTTCAATTTGACCATATCGTTCAGAGATGCTGCTGCCTAAATAAAGATCCAACAAAAAAGAAAACTCTTGCACGGCAAAGCAGAAAATATGGTTTCACTGCCTTTATGAATGCAGAATTATACATAACACTATAGCTCTCCTTCTTAGACTTTTTCTTCTTTCCAAAAATGCAGTGAGAATTTGCGATCATTATTTTATCTTCTGCTTCTTTGTCCAAGTTTCTTTAATGTGGGATTCATTGTTTCATTTCTCTGCTGCTGGTTTACATCTAAAAGTGTAGGTTTGTCCAAACACAGTTGGGCTGAATCAAAGTTTCTATCTGTGACTAGCTCCAAGTTTCTTTATCTGTCTGAGGCAGCAGGTTTCTTATCTGACAGCCTTATAATTATAGAAGTATCTGCATATTAATGTATTAATGATTCAGTGCTTACAGAAACAACTGGCCTTGGCGAAATCTGATGAACTAACTTGCAGGATTTGATTCTGCCTAATTATATGTAAATAATGTTTAATGTTGTATGTGTCAGGATTTCTCTGGAAACTTAAGGAGCTTTTTGTGTAACCAAAGTGCTATTATGAATGCAGAGCGAGGGCCATACTCAGCATCATGAAATTGCATGTCCTGTTTTGTTTTTGGTAGTTCTCCGTCTATCTCTTTGAGTAGAAAACAGAATATTTAATACCTAGCGCAGCCTGTGATACTGGGTATGAAGAGATGCTTGCACTGTGCAGAACCACAGGCTAACCTCCATACGGGTTCTTCTCCTTCTTTCAGAGCTCAAAAACTGTGAGCCTGAACAAAATTTTCCAATCAATCAGAATCACTTTGGTATCAACCAGAACCCCTTCTTCAATGCTAGTCTTGCATCTCCCTTTCTATGGTGTTATGTATCAGCAATCTGAAGTGTATTTGTCCATTAGACGTAAGCCAAGTGGGGTTGGATCATCAGACCCTTGGTCTCAGTTTCATTGCAAAGGGATATTTTGTAAGTGAGATCCAGAGTAAAATGCAGCATAATTTTTTGCCACAAGAAGTGGTAGGCTGATTTACCTGAGCTGATTAATCCACTTTAAAACTAATGTATTTACAACGTCTGTGTGCATATACATGCATGTGAATGCACATACTTCAAATACTTCTATATAAGGATTTAAAATCTTATATTTAGGAACCAAAATATTCTGTTCCATCTGAAACAGAGAAGGTTTTGTAACATTCTACACATCATTTTTTACATGTGTTTATGAACCTGTTTGTGATACGAGTGAGAATCCCAGAAGGATGGGCCTGGTCATCTCTGGGAAAAGACTAAGGCAGCTATTTTTATTTCATTCTGCACTTCTCCATGTGGTGTCTGTGTAATTCAGATAACTAAACCATGACAGTCCTGCCAGACTGTCTAGGAATATGCACACCTCAATTTCTTTATTTCTATAGGTACTTTTTAGAGGCAGAAAGGGGTTAAGATTTTTGTCAGGGATGAAAAAAACGAAACACATTAGAAAAAAAAAAAAACCCAAACCAAACCCAAACCCTAATTAGTAGCCTTGTGGCATAATACCATAAAGTTTTAAGAGCGAGACAGAGATATTTCAATAGAAGACAAACACTTGTCCTTAACACATTGCTAGGGTGATACAAAGAGAAATAAATCATAGTCCAACTGTTCATTTTCACACAGCTGGCCTGGAAGTAGAGATTCAAAGGGGTGTGACGGCACAGCAAATCTTTTGCTTTCCCCAGAGTACAAAGAAAAACAAAGCTTATGACAGGTCTCACTCTATCTAGTCTTACAGTAAAATGGCTCTTCTCAGGCACCTACCCATCAAGACCGGTGACAAAAATTATCTACATGGCAAAAGAGCAATTTATTCCAAGATGTATAAACATAGGGATATTTCCCCAAGGAATAAGGTCAGACATCATCAAGGGAAGTGTGTTTTCTATATGCTCTTCTCAAATTTGGTTGTAATCTGTCCTGGGGCTCTGTTACAAAACAGATGGAATTTGAGACTAAAACTTCTCTGCTGTAATCTGAGGTTAGATGTTGTAACTGGGTTTTTTATCCCAAACTGTGTGCTTGCGCTATAACCTGTACATCTTGTGCCCTGCGCTGCAAGAGCTACAGCTCCACATGGGACCCTGCTTCGTGCGTAGACAGCAGCTTTAGTAGGTTGAGCCACAAGGGGTTTATCTTCCCGGCCAAGCCAAGCTTGTCTCAGCTGGAAATTGCTCTTTATGTGTGGGATGGTTCACCTGTAAAGAGTTACAAATTGCACCCTATTATTCTGATTTTATGCAGATTCCATATGTGACATGCGTGGATTGCTACTCGTGCAGCTTTCTTGGGAAATGGCTTGGAATAGGGCATGAGCCGTTTACGATCTGTTAAATTAGAGACAGGAATTCCTTTTGCTGAGTTATTAGCCCAGTCGTATTATGTAGGCTGAAATTGTTGATGATGCCACCTCCATTCCTAGGTTGAAGTCCTGACTCGGGACAAGGTCTGCTATTGATCTTTGCGGAGCCATATTTTCACCCTCCAAGTTAGCCTCTATTTAATATGAAGTCTTATATAAGCTAATAAAGGAAGAGAGTTACATTTCCTGAGGGAAAATTAGATTTACAAAATAGGCAACCTACAACAGCAGAGAGAAAATAAAAAATAAAAAAAAGAGTTGGAAGATGGAGACAAATATCTTGGAAAAGAAAATAAGATCTTGAAGTGGGAAACTGACAACTGGCGTGAAATCAAGATGAGAGAACGGGAAATTTTAAGAAATTCATAGACCAGGGTTATTTGCGGTAGAAAAAGTGCTCACTGCAAATAATAAAGAAGACGATAAAAAAGGAAAAATTTCTGACAAGTAAAAAAAGAAAGTGGGTAATATGGAGATTTCAGGCTAAAATAACCCAGATCTTTTACTATAATACGGCCACTTAGTGTTTCATTGACGTTTTTATATTTGGAGACATTCTTTGTCTCCGAATCCCAGAGAGAAGAATCTCTCTGAATTTTTTGATAGGAAATGATTCGAAACAATTCACAAGAAACATGGAACTTTCTTGAAAGTTTCTAAAGTTTATTTTCTTTTAGAACAGAGTGACTCCCTTAACCCTATTTGAAATGAGCTACTTTTCTGTGCAAAGCTATTTAGTGCTACAAAAGACAGGAACTCTAATCAAGTCTATAGATTCATTAAGGGCCATACTAGATTTGTGTCAAATCTGTGTGCAGTTAGCTGAGGCAATACTATCTCCTCATTACTACCTTGAATTTATTGTCCATGAAATAGGCTGTTGCCTGCTTTTCTATCAAAACAAATGTAAAGACTAATCTGGCACAGAAAAATGTGAGTCAGAATATTGGTTCCTACTAGCCGATCTAGATATACTTATCGCTGATACAAAGGGCTTTAGAAACTGTTGATACTTTCCATAAAATAATTTTTTTCATTTTTAGAAAATGCACAGGTTTTCATTAACTTAATGCAAAAGGAACAAATCGTATTATGGATATCTTATGTAAAACATAAAATGTGTTCAGAAGTTTTTAAATGGGTCAGGCCATTGGTGGTATGAATTGTGCACAAGTCATGAAAGCCAGGAAATAAAATCATGAGAAAATTGTGATTTAAATGCCTGGGCAGGGCATTATTTAATGTCTGTGATGATAAAGGTGGTCATCATTGCACCAGGATTTATTGCATCCTGTGTGCTTTCTACTTTCATGGACAGAAAAACTTGGCTCTGAGTTGAGCCATAATTAAACCATGGAGATGTTTCCGGAAGCCTGATGTTTCTCTTTGGTCTTGGATTGTTTTTCTGTGCCTTTGAACATCGATCCTTCCTTATGCAGTAGTTGGACATGGGATGATTCAGATTAAGATGCTCCATGCTGCAAAATAGCCCTTCTTGCCCCAAAGGCCTCCTGCACTCAGGCTTGCAAGGAACACCCTGGCAAGTGACTGCTCAGAGGCTCATGACAATATCTACACAACAAACATTTCAGGAAGGGCATGTAAGAATAACCCAAAAATGTTGCAACAAAAAAGCACAAAGAACAAGAGAATTAAACAGTAGGTCAGGCACACTCGCGGCATTAAGGAAGGCTTATAATCCAATAAGATAAATGGCTGACAGTAGCCCAGAGTTTGAAATTGCATCCTGACACCAGAGGCAGGTACCATCACGGCTGCATTACTTCTGTTTGTGGAGAGAAAGGAACCCCAGAGAGGGGTGAAGGGAAGGGACATCTTTTCTGCAGGACATCTGGCTTCAACTTCTACTCACCGGCCCATGGCAGTCTTCATCTCCAGAAAATGATGGAGGAAGGTGTCCACCTGACGCCACAGGTCGAGCAGACGGTCACGTTCACCCCTTACATAGTTGTCATAAAGCTACAGATGCAAAGACAAAAAGAAATGCCAGCTCAGCCTTCGCCGTCACTGCACAAGTCTTTCAGCTGGGAGAGCGGCGCACCACCATCGCCAGGTCTCCTTCAATAACTACTCCAACAGGGCATCGAGGACTGAAAAAGCACCACAGGAGCAGCCTCAGCAGAGCTGCCACCTGACTGCACACAAGGGAACATCCACCCTTCTCCTGCAGGAGGGGACATCAGCAAAGCAAGTGACCCCATTCAGCATCTCGCCTTGCAGAGGTGTCTCGCAGTCTTGGGGGAGGACAACAAAGACAAGCCCCTCCAAGGCCACTGTCATATTTGCTGTCGGTGAGGGAGGCCCCTCTTGGTCTTCCCTTGGATGCTCGGAATCTGAAAACACACGGACCTCTCTGCTCTCACTGCTCCAGACAGAGATTAAAGAACTACCAGAGAGACGAGCACTCCTGTGTCACCACCCTACAGCGCCCAGCAGCAGCAGCACTGGCCTTTAGGACCGAGCAGCACAGCGACAGCAGTGGGGCCTCTTCCATCACCACCATTTGTTGACACCCCTCCATCTCCCACGGGTGTCTTCTGCTCCCCAACACCAGCACATCCTCAACACCAACACATCCTCAACCCACAACCCTCTCACAGCAAGGTCTCTAGGCCAGAAATAAAACACATTCTCGTGCCACGCTGGCATCACCTCGGACATTCCTGCAGCCCGTCCTCACCTCCATTGTTTCATATCAATAAACATATTGCTGCTTCTCTTTTCCGAGTGAAGGCTATCGCTCTGTCCGCGACAGCTCCTCTCTTCTGCTCATCAACACCAACACATCCTCAACACCACCACAACCTTCTCACTGCAAGGCCTCTAGGCCAGAAATAAAACACATTCTCGTGCCACGCTGGCATCACCTCGGACATTCCCGCAGCTCGTCCTCACCTCACGTTCCCGGTGCCATTCTCTCTCCTTCGCTTCCAGCTCCTCCCGTGCCCTCATCCGATTCGACCTCAGTTTTCCAGCATCTCCTTTAAGGGCTGAATTCACCTCATTCGCGTTCTCGAGGTGCTCCCGCAGGACAGCATTCCCTTTGGCCAGATCTTCACACCTTGGGAAGGGAGGAACAGCCAGGGGGCCGCTGAACAACCCCCATCCACAAGCAGCAGCCCCAGGATTTCCCAGCTCCCCCAACACTGACTTTGGTGTCAAACTGAGAGGCAGGAAAAGCGCTTTCTCAGGTGAATTAAGATCTCTCGGGGGGCGGCAAACTCATGTGCTTCTCCTTTAGCCTTCAATATCCATCTACAATTCTGGTTTCCCTTCCTCTCCAACTCGGATGATGCCCACAGGTAACGGCTGCCTCCCCTTCGTGCTGCCTCATCACTGGATGCATCACCTTTCTTTGGCCCTGTCCCCACTCCCTAACCTACTGCTCCAGGGCATAACTTACGCTGGAAAGGGACCCTTGGAGCCCACCCGGAAGAAACCCCCTGCTCAGAACAGAGCCATGCAGCACACACCCCTATTACTGCCCCACAGAACAGGTTGTGGACCTTTCTCCTTTCAAAAGGGCTTGCCCCACCACTTCCCTTGGGGACACTGGGGAGCTCTGACATCTTTTCCCTCCCTTCCAGGAGCATCCAGGACACCCAGTAGGAGGAAACGCTTCTTCCTTCTACCTTTGCTGTTCCTCTTCCACCTGAGGCAGGGCTTTCTCCAGGCTGTGGTCTTCTGTCGCTTCCCACCTGCCTGGGAAGGATCCCTGAAGAAGAAAGGGAATGTTTAGTCCAATTCTTGTGTTCCCTTCACTGCTGTTCGCACCCATCGCTTTCCCCTCCATTCCTGGGGTATCTCAGGAGCTGGTGGCTTCTTCCAGGCATAACGGTGTGGTGACTACGGAGAGGAAGGGAGGGGAAGGTGTCACTCACTGCCAGCAGCTCTCCTCAGTCTCCCACTGTTGCACTGTCACAGCTGGGTATCCTCAGCTCATGACCACGAGTGCTCGCTGCCGCCTGAACCCCAGGAATGCTCTCCTGCTCTCCCACCCTTCCTTTCCCTGGTCTGCATTAGCCCTGAAGCAGAAGGAGAAGCACAGAGGCAGCTCTCTGTGTCGGACACCAGCATTCTTGCCTTCCAAAACACTACGTTTCATCTGATTCTTTCCCAGAGCCAGCCCTAGAACGGAACAGGCAGCGCAGCCCTCTCCTGAGACCCAGGACAAAACGCTCCCCAGCAATAAAGCTGTGAAGGATACAGAAGTCAAACCCTTCCTCACAGGGTTTTCTTGCCCATCATAAAGGATCTGCTGGAGCAGAGGGGGCAGGAGTGAGTGGCCCTGCTCCCTGCCCCATGGGGCCTGGGCACAGACCGTGCCCCCCACGTGCAGACCCCGGCCCCACGCCTGCCTGGGCGCCCAGAAGCTCCTTACTCTGTTCAGCTGCCCTTTGGGCTCGATGCTGCTCCCTGGGCAGGGCTCGTGTCCCCCCGCGCAGGGATGCTCCATCCCAGCAGGGCATGAGCATCCCAGAAGGGCTTCTGCCAGCCCCTGGCCTTGCAGGGCTGGGGGGAGAGGGCGAGCCAAGCTCCCGGCCCCTCGAGCTCCCCAGAGCGAGGTCCCCACCCCACCCCATCCCCACGGTGCCTGCTCCAGCCTGCTCGGGCTGGGGGGGTGCCCACCTCCATGGAGCGGCGACATACCTCGGGCAGCGCAAGAGCTCTCTTCTGGGCTTTCATGATGCCAGATGGCAACAGAGAGACGGGAAGGAGTCGCTGGGAGAAGTCGGGAAGGGAAGGGCTGGGTTATGGGTTCAACGCATGAGGAGCAGGGCAGAAGGGCTGTGGGGCGCAGGGCAGAAGGGTGCGTTGTGCCCGTCACCAGGCACTGGCAGTTGCAGATGGAGCACGGGCCATGGCAACGGGATGCACAGCAGGGATGGGGTTGAGCCCCCTTAAAGGGGGGCAGCTTAATACATACACACCCCCAAAGTTAATAATCCCAACACATTTCACTTCCTTCCTGTTTTAAGCCGTTCTTCCCAACCATCCCCTCCTTGAACAAGTGGGTTTTGCCCAGAGCGTTGCAGACTGTCTGTGGGACACTGGGGCAAGTGGTGCCCATCCTTCCCAAAGAGGTCTGGATGTATGGAAATGCCAAGGAATAACCCAGCCCGTCCTCATGGACAAGTGCCAGCCCGGTCTCCAGGCAGCATCTGCCGGGCCTTTGACCCCCTGAGGCTTCAGTGGGGGGCTCTGGACAAGCTCCTTCCAGCTGGGTGTGGAAAGGCCTCCCCCATTTCATCAGTCCCTGGCAATATTTCAGGAAAGCCTCCTCTGCCAGTGCCCCGGTTGACTGCACGGCAGCTCGGGTGCTGTGTCAGACGCTCACCTGGGGCTGCCCAGGAAAGTCCCAGGAGATGACAGCCCACCTTTTCTGTTCACACTGCTGCTCACCTCCATCCCTGGCAGAGGGAACGCATCTCAACGTCTCAGGCTACTTTCTGCACAAGCTGTAACCGTTTTCCTTTTAAAATGGGGAGTTTTTCCTCTCTGCAGCCCCACGGGATGGGGGGTGATGGGCACAGGGACACTTTGGGTCTCCCTGTAGGGCTTCCCACGTTTTCTGCATTCCTTGGCCAGTAAAACTGGTCCCCTTCTTGCTCTCTCGTCTCAGGGGACACTAAACCCCGGAAATAGAGCTCCGCAATGGTTTTTTGCCACAGTTGTTCCACCTGCAGGTTCCCAAGGCCAGGCCTGCATCCTGAGAACATATCCCAGGTGACAGGGACGCTCTCCAAGTTACACCATTAGAGCACCTGAATGGAGGAAATTTGCCAATTTACAAATGGCCCCCAGGGTTTAGGGGCTGCAGCCCCACTTGTCTTCTCCTCCTCTCTTCTATTAATTTGTTGAGAAGTCGTCCTGGCAAGAGGAAGATTTAAACATTTATTAGCAAATATCAGTCATTTATACCTTCACTTCTGACAAAATGAAACTGCAAAATAGAACTATAGGATTAAATAGAAATGCACGAGTTATAGTAACCCTACATTTATGTGGAGTATTTTAAAAAAAAAAAAAAAAAAAAGAAATCGTATAGAATTAGAGTCATAGAACTGCCTAGGTTGGAAGAGACCTTTCGGATCATTGAGTCCAACCACCATCCAGAGCTGGGGGGGTGCGAGCTTGGGAAAACTGACAGCAGGGCCACATACTCTGTTGTAACTGGCTGTGAGGGACCCTTGACTAAAGCTTAAATAAGCGTTGTTGGTGCAAGAGCAAAAAAGACTTTAAGGCTGTTTTTACACCCTACGGAACTGGAGATACTGAATTAGTTCATGAGTTCCGCCAAAAGTCTTGTGAGGAGCGGCTGAGGGAGCTGGGGGTGTTCAGCCTGGAGAATAGGAGGCTGAGAGGAGACCTTCTCGCTCTCTACAACTCCCTCAAAGGAGGGTGGAGCCAGGGGAGGTCAGTCTCTTCTCTCAAGGAACAGGTGACAGGACAAGAGGAAACAGCCCTAAGTTGTACTAGAGGAGGCTTAGGTTGGATATTAGGAAAAATTTTTACACTGAAAGGGTTAGTAAGCACTGGAACAGGTTGCCCAGGGAAGTGGTTGAGTCACCATCCCTGGAGGTTATTTAAAAGCCAGGTAGACAGAGTGCTTAGAAATACGGTTTAGTGGTGGTTTTTGTCAGTGTTAGGTTGATGGTTGGACTTGAGGATCTGAAAGGTCCCTTCCAACCCAGGCAATTCTGTAATTCTATATGCCATTATGCCCCCTCCCCTTGCTTGGACGGGATTTACTTTGTAAAGTGAATGCCCAACTAACCTGTACTGAAGACTGCTCAACTGCATGTTCCTCCAGAAGCTGCCGGGAAAGCCCTGATATGTTTGTTAACCAAAAAGGGTCCAAATGAAAAAATGAATATTCCAGAGGAAGTATTGAATGCAGTCTCACCTCTAGTGTGGGAATCAAAGATACCTGGACAAGTGAAGAACGTGACTCTGGTAGACACCATGGAAACTGGGAGCTCAGCCGGTAAGAAAAAAAACAGTATTCCATGAAATTGAAGGCTGGAAAAGCATTAGAACCTGTAATAAATTCTTTCTTAAAGCACAGACTGTTAGGAGAATGACAACTGGAATTTAATACTCCAATCCTATCTGTGAAGAAACCTCATGCAACGGAATACAAGGATGATAGAGGTCCACGCTGTGGTCCCAAACACACTTGCTTCAACTCCTACCAGCAATATTTACTGCACAGTACTGGATTTAAAAGATGCCTTCCTCTATATACCTGTGGATGAGCAGAGCCAGACCATCTCTGCCTTCGAGTGGGAGAATCCTACTACGGAACCAAAGACACAACTCTGTTGGACTGTCCTTCCTCAAGGGTTTAAAACCAGCCCTACATTATAGAATCATAGAATCATCTGGGCCGGAAGGGACCTTCAAAGGTCATCTAGTCCGACCCCCCCCGCAGTCAGCGGGGACACCCCCAACTAGACCAGGTCGCCCAGGGCCTCGTCGAGCCTTACCTTGGATGTCTCCAGGGAAGGGGCCTCAACCACCTCTCTTGGCAACCTATTCCAGTGCTCCACCACCCTCATGGTAAAGAACTTATTCCTAATGTCTAATCTAAGTCTGCTTTTTTCCAGTTTAAAGCCATTACCCCTTGTTCTGTCATTGCCGGCCTTTGTAAACAGACTGTCTCCAGCCTTCCTGTAGGCCCCATTCAGGTACTGGAAGGCTGCTATTAGGTCTCCCCGGAGCCTCCTCTTCTCCAGGCTGAACAACCCCAGCTCCCTCGGCCTGTCCTCATAGCAGAGGTGCTCCAACCCTCTGATCATTTTCGTGGCCCTCCTCTGGACCCTCTCTATCAGGTCCATGTCCTTCTTATATTGAGGGCTCCAGACCTGCACACAGTACTCCAGGTGAGATCTCACCAGAGCAGTGGAAAGTGGCAGAATCACTTCTCTGGATCTGCTGGCAACACATCTCTTGATGCAGCCCAGGATACGATTGGCCTTCTGGGCTGCAAGTGCACACTGCCTGCTCATGTCCAGCTTTTCATCCATCAGCACCCCCAAGTCCCTTTCCTCAGGGCTGCTTTCTAATACCTCATCCCCTAGTCTGTACTGATAGCGAGGATTGTTCCAGCCCAGGTGCATAACTCTGCACTTGCTCTTGTTGAACCTCATGAGGTTTACTTGAGCCCACCTCTCCAGCCTGTCCAGGTCCCTCTGGATGACATCCCGTCCCTCTGGTGTATCGACAAGACCACACAGCTTGGTGTCGTCCGCAAACTTGCTGATGGTGCACTCCATCCCTCTGTCTATATCGTTGATAAAAATGTTGAACAGTACCGGTCCCAGCACAGACCCTTGAGGGACACCACTTGTCACTGCTCTCCATCTGGACTTAAAGCCATTGAGTACTACCCTCTGGATGCGACCATCCAGCCAATTCCTTATCCACTGAACCGTCCACCCATCAAATCCGTATCTCTCCAGTTTGGCGAGCAGGATGTCATGGGGGACCGTGTCAAAGGCCTTACAGAAGTCCAGATGGATCACATCCATAGGTCACCCCTTGTCTAGTGACATAGTCACTCCATCATAGAAGGCCACTAGGTTAGTCAGGCAGGACCTGCCCCTAGTAAAGCCATGTTGGCTGTCCTGAATCATCCCCCTGTCCTCCATGTGCCCAAGCATGGCGTCCAGAAGGATCTGCTCCATGATCTTCCCAGGTACAGAGGTGAGGCTGACAGGTCGGTAGTTCCCAGGGTCCTCCTTTCTACCCTTTTTAAAAATGGGTGTGATGTTTCCTTTCTTCCAGTCTGCAGGGACTTCACCTGAGTGCCATGACTTTTCAAATATCATGGAAAGTGGCTTTGCAACTTCATCAGCCAGTTCCTTCGGGACTCTGGGATGTATTTCATCAGGTCCCATGGACTTGTCTATCTTCAGATTCCTTAGGTGATCACGTACCATGTCTTCAGTTATAGTGGGATGGACTTTGTCACCTGGGTCCTCAACTTGTGGGCCATCAACACAAGAGCTAGGAGGAGAGGGGTTGCCAGTGAAGACTGAGGCAAAAAAATTATTGAGAACTTCCGCCTTCTCCTCCTCCGTTGATACAAGTTCCCCACTGCTGCTCATTAGGGGGGGATACGTTTTCTTTAACCTTCCTTTTCTGGTTAATGTACCTGTAGAAGCCTTTCTTGTTTTTCTTTACGTCCCTTGCCAAGTTCAATTCTAACTGTGCCTTGGCCTTCCTGACCTCACCCCTACACAGCCGGGCAACGTCCCTATACTCTTCCCAGGATGCCTGTCCCTTCTTCCATTTCCTGTGTAGCCCCATCTTGCCCCTTAGTTTGACCAGCAGGTCCCAGCTCAACCATGGTGGTCTCTTGCCTTCCTTGCCCAATTTCCTACATGTCGGGATTGAGATCTTTTGTGCTCTATAGAGAGCATCCTTAAAGATCTGCCAGCTTTGTTCTGCTCCCTTGGCCCTAAGGGCAGTTTCCCACGGGGTCCTATTTACTAACTCCTTGAAGAGCTGGAAGTTTGCTTTCTTAAAATTGAGCATCCTAACTGTGCTTCTCGTGGGCTGCAAACTTCTTAAGAGAGTGAACTGCACTAGAGCATGACCACTGCAGCCCAGACTGCCTTCAGCTTTGATATCCCTGATGACCTCACTTGCATTTGTGACCAACAGGTCCAACAATGCATCTCCTCGAGTAGGGCTGGTGATTTCTTGTCTCAAGAAGTTGTCGTCTAGGCACTCTAGAAGCTTCCTGGAGTGCCTGCAGCCAGCCGTGTTGCTTTTCCAACAGATGTCAGGGTGGTTAAAGTCGCCCAGCAGGATGAGAGCCTGTGATCGTGATGCCTCTTCCAGCTGGAGTAAGAAGGCATCGTCGACAGGCTCTGCCTAGTCAAGCGGCCTGTAGTAGACTCCTACCACAAAGTTCCCTTTGTTGTCCCGATCTCTAATTCCTACCCATAAGCTTTCTACCTGCTCATGGCTATTCTTTGGCAACAACTCTTCCAACTCACCAACATTATTTGGTGATGGATTTGCCACAGAACTCGAACAATGGCAAAGTGACCGTAATGCTGTGACATTATTGCAGTGTGGGAATTATTTGTTAATTGGCACCGGTAACTACAAAACATGTTTGGAAGCCACCTTAATTAAGTTGCTTAATTTTTTGGGACTGGCAGGATATCAAGTTTCTAAAAAGGAAACTCAGACTGGACGCTTGTTTAACCACTATCAAACAAGCACGTTCCAGCAGGCCGGGCCTACGGGAGGAACCCTTTCCTAATGCGGAATTGGAGCTATTGACGGACGGAAGCAGCTTCACGTCAGAAGGAAAACGAAGGGCTGGATACTCAGACCCTAGAGACTAAATCTCTGCCTCATAATACTTCTGCTCAAAAGGCTGAACTGAGTCCATTAACACAGGCCTTGGAACTCAGTCAAGGAAAAAGAGTTAACATTTACACAGATTCTAAAGATGCGTTCGGAGTAGTTCCTGCACGTGGAGCCATTTCAAGAGAAAGGGGACTTGTAAGCTCACAGGGAGCTCCAATCAGATACGGAACAGAAATAAAGAAACTTTTATAAGCGGTCTTGCAGCCAGAAGAAGTTGCAATAATGCATTGTAAAGCCCAACAAAAGGCAAATAGTGAAATCATATTGGGAAATCGGAAAGCAGATCAGTTGGTGAAGGAGGTCCCATTGAAAGAATCAAAAATCGAAGGAGCACTGATTTTGGCACCTCATTTAGGACTGTCACCCCCCTGAAATATACTGAAAAAGAAAACCAGTTGGCAGAGCAATCGGACTGTTCCAAAAATGATCGAGGATGGTGGGTGACTCCATTAAAACAATTATTGATTTCTGAGAAGATGGTGGAAGCCCTACTCAAAAGATTACAGCAGGAGCTACACACAGGAGCACATGCACTAGGTATGAGTGTAAAAAATTACTGGAAATCTGAAGAGACAGAACCCTTATGACTGAAATTTTCCAAAATTTAATGAGTTGTATTTGGGAAAATGGCTGTTTATTGATTGGGATTTTTTCACTATTTGGTTTATGGTGCCTTTGACCGCTATTTGTAGAAAAAAAACTTTTTCAAAAATTCTGTATAAAAGAAACAGGAAGAGTCAAAAAGAAAGGTCAGGATGATGTTGCTGATGCTGATTTATCAAAATATACAGATCTGTAATAATAAATTAGTTTTGCAGCTCATGCAGTCATTTGGGAAAATCTACAATGTGAGTCAAATTAGAGCACATCTACCCTTACCAAAGACAATGGCCTCTCCTGTGGATTGGCAAATTTTCACCCTCCATTTGAATCAAACTTTTTAGAGAAGAAATGTAGCTATTTTTGTAACCATCCCAAATCATTTCAAGGACTTAGTAAGATAAGAAAGGATGTACCTGGCCCTGAGAACATGGCGACCTAAGACAAAGATGGAATAAATATGGACATTGTCTGACAAACAGGTGGTAGCAGGAAGATCATTAGTTTTAAGGGCCAATTAAGCAGTTAGACTGTTTTGCCATCATGAAAAGCGAGCCAAAGGACAGATGAAGAAGATGAAGATTGAGGAAGAAACAACCCACAGTCAACATGAGGACCACCAGAAGGCGTGACTACGCATGCCCCAAAGCTCATTATATTATGTAAATGACTTCTCGGAAATGTAATGAATATGCTAATGTCTTCTTGGAGTTACATTGACTATGTATACACATCGTGTATAAATCAGGTTTGACGACAGCATTCGGGGTGCACAATAGGAGGAGCGATCCCCTGTGCGCCCGGCGCTGCCATAAAGAATGCCTGCTTTCTGAAACTCCAAACTGAGTCTGAGAGAGTTTTATCTGCCAGTTTGCGGTAACAGTTTTGGCGACCCAGCTGGGACACTGCCCTTGACCCTCGATGGATTGTGGGATTGCGGAACCTTAGCTGGCACCGAGGGATTCTCCGAGAGGACCCTGATCCCTGGACCGAAGAGCCCCTGAGCAAGGACGACTGTTTTGTAATTACTAAGGCATTCTTTCGGATGTTTTGGATTCCTGCCCATAAGATGCAGTGAAAGCTTTGCAGGGTTGTGTTTAGGACCAGGGCTGGGGTTAGAGTCCCCGTTTAAGGTAAATAGTGAATGTAACCATGGTAACTGTTACTGTAAGTGTTTGTTTGTTTGTTTGTTATAGCAATTGATTGTTTGTATTATTGGTGTATGAAAGACTCCTCCATGTGTGTTTTCCCTTGTATTTAAAATGGGCGCTGGATCGTCTACGCATAGAGAAATCCTTAAGAAGTCCCCTTTGGGTTGTATTTTGAGTCACTAGAAACAAGTTGCTTGACTCCCCTGCTGGGGTTGCAAAAAGAGGTGATTTCATTAAGTGTTGCAATCAGTGGTGGCCGCTATATAAATTCGGGAGTGGAGAGAAGTGGCCAGTAAATGGTACTATAAGCTATAACACCTTGTTACAATTAATGTTGTTTTAAGGAGGGAAGAAAAATGGGATGAGGTAATGTATGCTGAAATGTTGTTTACATTACGATAGCATCCTGCGTGGCAGAAGAAGTGTGGAACCAGTTTGGCCCCAGCGGATCCTCTAGTGTTGGCATTAGAAAATGACAGGCGAGAGAGAGAGAGAAAGGGAAAGTGTTCAAGAGGTGTTGTTCGGCACGAAGTATTGGACAGAGGGAGTTGACTCAGAGTGAGGGGGAAGAGGATGTGGAGATGTTGATGGCTCCAGGGTTGAGACAGAGGCCTCCAAATCATGGGCCTGAACCCTCAAGAGGGAAGGATCAGAGGACGAGTCCGAGGGAGGGGCTGCAGGAGCAACGCCGGTGGCAGAGAGAACTGGCAGCCGGCAGGAAACTGTGTTGCAAGACCCCTTGAGGCAAGCAGTTGGAAAGAATGGTGCGGTTGTGGTGAAGGTGCCCTTTTCCATTCCGGATGTAAATAATTGGGGTGTAGCTGCAGGTAGTTATAGAGAAGATCCTGATCAGGTGGCCAGTGCCTTTGAAATGATGATCAAGACATAGAATCCAGATTAGAAAGATATTGAAACAATCCAAGTCTTATTTGATAGTACGGAAAGGGAGATGATTTGTAGACCCACAAGAACTCAAGTGAAGCACAGATAGTAGCAGGGGGATTACAAGGACGCCAGAACACCATTTTCCCTCAGTAGATCCCGGTTGGGACCCTAATGATGCTGGAGACAAATTGTGATTAACACCACATCAAAAGTGGGTTTTGTTCGGTATAAGAAATGCCGTACCAAAAGCAGTGAATTGGTCAAAACTACATGAAATTAGGCAAGATAGAAAGGAATCCCCAACCGATTTTCTAAATGAATTGAAAGATGCTGCTCAGAAGTATGCAACTCTTGATCCCGAGTCAGAAGAAGGGAAGAACCAGCTGGCGACTTTGTTTACTGCACAATTTACTGATGACGTTTGGAGAAAGTCACAAAAATTACAGGGAGCAGATTGTAGAGGCTTAGGGAAATGGCTGGATATGGCTTGGGTAGTCTACAGGAATAGAGGTCAGCAGAAGGAAAAAGGGAAAACGCTCGGCTCATTGCTGTCCGAGGAGGGACTTATAGTCCTCGGGGAGGACCCAGAGGTGGATCCAGAAGTAGTTATCGAGGAAGCGGACGTGGCAGAGGATTCCCTAAATCCAGAGTAGAGGAGAACTGGCATGCTTATTGCAAAAAGGAGTGGCATTGGAGACGAGAATGCCCATCTTTACAGAGCTCTGGGGAACTAGACGCTTCCATGCTAGCTAGAGAAGCTAGAGATTGACGGGGACCGGAGGAATCTTCCCCAGCAGAACCTCGGGTTAGCATTAAGCTGGGGAAGATGAAACAGAGACAGAATGCTTAGCTGATATAGGAGCTTCCTATTCGGTTCGCAATACAAAAAGATATGAATTAGGTTACGACACTGGAAGAGTTATTGGTGCGACAGGGAAGCTGGAAACCAGACCTTTCTTTAAACCTTTAACATTCAAGCAATTCAACACCCATGGAAAGCAATGGGTGACACACCAGCTTTTGGACTTGCCAGGGGCACCGAGGCCCTTGATTGATCGGGACTTGTTAGAAAATTAGAAGCTGAAATAAGATTGAAAAACAGAGATGCAGAGGTGCTTCTACCTGAGTCTAAATTTGTGGAAGCTACGGTATTATTGTCACAGGAAGTCGAGCAGGTAAAGAAAGGAATCCCACCCGAAGTTGAGGCTGCCGCAGTACCTACCATCCGGGCAGGAGAAGTGCCGGGAAAATCTGAAAGAGCTGAACCAGTAAGGACAGATCTAAAACCAGGATCAGCACCGGTAACATTGAAGCAATATCCTATAAAGTTAGATGCTAAGATTGGATTAGTACCTCTTATACAGAAATTCTTAAAATGTGGTTTGTTGACGAAATGCGAATCTAAATATAATACCTCCATTTTACCAGTTAAGGAGGCAGATGGAAAATCATATAGATCAGTTCAAGGTTTAAGAGCTATTAATCAGATTGTTCAGGACATCCACGCTGTAGTGGCAAATCCCTGCACATTATTGACCGCTCTAACTGAGGAACAAGGGTGCTTTACTGTATTAGATTTGAGAGATGCCTTTTTCTGCATTCCCCTTGAAACTGAAAGTCAGGTATTGTTTGCTTTTGAGTGGGAGAATCCAGAGACAGGAAGGAAAAACCAACATACCTGGACTGTATTACCACAAGGACTTAAGAATCCTCTGCCACGTCCGCTTCCTCGATAACTACTTCTGGATCCACCTCTGGGTCCTCCCCGAGGACTATAAGTCCCTTCTAGGACAGCAATGAGCCGAGCGTTTTCCCTTTTTCCTTCCGCTGACCTCTATTCCTGTAGACTACCCAAGCCATATCCAGCCATTTCCCTAAGCCTCTACAATCTGCTCCCTGTAATTTTTGTGACTTTCTCCAAACGTCATCAGTAAATTGTGCAGTAAACAAAGTCGCCAGCTGGTTCTTCCCTTCTTCTGACTCGGGATCAAGAGTTGCATACTTCTGAGCAGCATCTTTCAATTCATTTAGAAAATCGGTTGGGGATTCCTTTCTATCTTGCCTAATTTCATGTAGTTTTGACCAATTCACTGCTTTTGGTACGGCATTTCTTATACCGAACAAAACCCACTTTTGATGTGGTGTTAATCACAATTTGTCTCCAGCATCATTAGGGTCCCAACCGGGATCTACTGAGGGAAAATGGTGTTCTGGCGTCCTTGTAATCCCCCTGCTACTATCTGTGCTTCACTTGAGTTCTTGTGGGTCTACAAATCATCTCCCTTTCCGTACTATCAAATAAGACTTGGATTGTTTCAATATCTTTCTAATCTGGATTCTGTGTCTTGATCATCATTTCAAAGGCACTGGCCACCTGATCAGGATCTTCTCTATAACTACCTGCAGCTACACCCCAATTATTTACATCCGGAATGGAAAAGGGCACCTTCACCACAACCGCACCATTCTTTCCAACTGCTTGCCTCAAGGGGTCTTGCAACACAGTTTCCTGCCGGCTGCCAGTTCTCTCTTGCCACCGGCGTTGCTCCTGCAGCCCCTCCCTCGGACTCGTCCTCTGATCCTTCCACTCTTGAGGGTTCAGGCCCATGATTTGGAGGCCTCTGTCTCAACCCTGGAGCCATCAACATCTCCACATCCTCTTCCCCCTCACTCTGAGTCAACTCCCTCTGTCCAATACTTCGTGCCAAACAACACCTCTTGAACACTTTCCCTTTCTCTCTCTCTCTCGCCTGTCATTTTCTAATGCCAACACTAGAGGATCCGTTGGGGCCAAACTGGTTCCACACTTCTTCTGCCACGCAGGATGCTATCGTAATGTAAACAACATTTCAGCATACATTACCTCATCCCATTTTTCTTCCCTCCTTAAAACAACATTAATTGTAACAAGGTGTTATAGCTTATAGTACCATTTACTGGCCACTTCTCTCCACTCCCGAATTTATATAGCGGCCACCACTGATTGCAACACTTAATGAAATCACCTCTTTTTGCAACCCCAGCAGGGGAGTCAAGCAACTTGTTTCTAGTGACTCAAAATACAACCCAAAGGGGACTTTTTCAAAATTCCACCTGTAGATAATCCCACACCCATTATTATACACACGGGATAATATACTCACAGGAATTTTCCTGACAGCTATAGCTGTACCAACATCCAACAATTACAATAAACAAACATACAGTTATAATAGCAATTACTGCAGTTATAGCAATCACTTAAGTTTCTAACTCCCCCTTTTTTTTTTTTTTTTTTTTTTTTTTTTAATTCAAGCAGGGACTTTAAAAGAGTACCTTACACTTGCAAATCAGTGATCCTTGCTTTGAGGCTGGTCAGTCCGGGGATCAGGGTTCGCTCCGAGAATCCCTCGGTGCTGGCCAAGTTGCATGACCCCAGGATCTGTTGAGGCTCAAAAGGCCAGGTGTTTGCAGCTCATCCTGCTGGTGGAGGCATTGTGGCCCATGTTGTGCACGAAGGGGAGCAGCCGTCTCAGGAAGAGGCCATTTGCTGCTGGCAAGTTCTCAGCCACCCTGGGGGAACAGGAGCACAAGGTGAAGAAAGCAGAGGTTTCCCACAGCCATGCCCAAAGCTTGGCCAAGGAAGCTGGGAGCCAGTGGCTGTGTTGCCCAGCTTTCCAGGTGCTTTCAGCCAGCACTCAGGGCTCCTGCTCAACAGGCAGGCTGCTGCCCACGCTTACGCTTTCAGCTCTCCCATGTCGGCCTGCTTGCTCCTCCTCTCCATGGCTGGCATCCAGTCCTCATTAGACATCGATGATGAGGAACTTGGTGGGGATGCTTTGGAGGAAGCTGTGCAATGCCAAGGGCTGCCCCTTTTTCCTGGCTTTTTGATTGTGTTTTTGTGGGGTTTTATTGTATTTGATTGGGTTTTGAATTGTTTCTTGGCCAGCCTTGGCCAAACTTCTTTCTGTCAGAAGGCAACTCTTCTGATTCTCCAAAGGAAGAGCTATCTCTGCATCTGGCATGTTTCTGGCATCTACTGTCTTTGATGCTCTTCTCTGTGCACGGCCAGAGTGGGTCTGGCTTTTTTCCCCCACCCATGCGGTGGCTGAGGCGAGATCTGGCTGAGGACAGCACCCTGCCACTGGCTTTCTCATCCTCAGACTGAAATAATGCCAACTCCAGGCCCCAATAACCTGGGTGGCGCTCCAGGGGAGTCCAACAGGCTGTGGCTGGCTGCAGTGGTCTCTGGCGGTCTCTGGTGGTCTTTGGTGTTCTCTGATGGTCTCTGGCAATCTCTAGCAGTGTCTGGCGGTCTCCGATGGTCTCTGGTTGTCTGCAGCGGTCTTCAGCGATGTCTGGCAGTCTCTGGTGGTCTCCGATGGACTCTGGCGGTTTCCGGCAGACTCCAGTGGTCTCCAGTGTGAGACCACCGGAGGCCGCAGGACACCGCCAGTGTCTGGTCCTCTCCGGCGGTCTCCCATGGTGTCCTGTGGTCTCCAACGGTCTCTCGTGGTCTCTGATGCTCTCCAGCAGTCTCAGCCATCTCCAACGGACTCCTCCTGGTCCTGTGGGGCTGCTGGCCTGAAGAAGGCAGCCCCTCTCCTCGCCTCTTCCCCATGGCTCTGAAATAGAAATCACGGAATCATTTAGGTTGGAAAAGAAATCGAAGCTCATGGAGTCCAGCTGTTAGCCTGGCACTGCCAAGTCCACAGCTCAACCACGTTCCTAAGGCCCACATCTACAGGTCTTTGAAATCCCTCCTGGGACGGTGATTCAAGCCCTTTCCTGGGCAGCCTGTTCCAATGCTTGTCAAGCCTTTCAGGGAAGAACTCTTTCCTCATCTCCCATCTCAACCTCCCCTGGTGCAACGTGAGGCCGTTTCCCCTTGCCCTGTCCCTCATGCCTCGGGAGAAGAGAGCGACAGCCACCTGGCTCCTGGTAAGGTCTGGTGCTGGTGCTGTGGGGCTGCCGGGCAGAAGAGGGCAGCCCCTCTCCTCTCCTCTCCTCTCGCCCAGGCCTGAGGGCAGAGGAGATGGCCCCCCTTGCTGAGGGGCAGGGGTGTGGGGAGGGAAAGCAGGGCTCCTCAGCGGCTTGACAGCCGGCTGATGTTCCTGCTGAGCCTGCCGCATGGCGGTGTGGATGGCCCACTTACGGTTAGCGTCGGCCGCGGGGCTGGCGCCGCTTCCTGGGCCCTGGCTTTGCGGAGGGCCCCTTTGAGCCGGCGGGGGTCCTGCGGCGCTTTGGGCCCGGTGCTGCTGGAGGCAGCCTGGCCACAGTGGAGGTGTGCCCCATCAGGCCTGCCGGAGAGGCATCCACCTCCATTGGCTCCTCTGCTGGTGGATCCACCTCCATGGGCTCTCCCTCGTCCCTCTTCTGGGGTGGGTCGACCTCCATGGGCTCTTCCTTCTCCCTCTTCTGGGGTGGGTCGACCTCCATGGGCTCGACTCCTTGGCCATCGCTGCTGCGGGCCTCAGCCCACTTGCGTTTCTGGAGCTGTTTGGGCATCCTCCGGGCTTCCAATGAGCCCCGTGTGTCTGGGCACACTCAGTGTGGGCACTCGTCCCACCCAATGTCGGCGCTGGCCTCCCTTTGCCACCTCCTCCTCTACCAAGCAGGCTTGGTGCCGGAATCTCTGGCTGCTGGGCGAGCTGTGGGTCAGCCACAGGGGTGCCAGTTGGCCAACGGCCGGCCGCTGACGTCACCAACGGACCTTTCTGTGTCTGGGAGGGTGGCCCATGAGGCCCTGCAGGCCCCATGCTGGCCAGCCCTCTTGCTTGCCAGAGAACAAGGCAGCCCCTGGGGCACCAGGTCTGCCCTCCAGCTCCCCTCCTGTGCCCAGAGGATGCCCAGAAGGTCTGAAGTGGTGGCATCAGACCAGCTGGCGTGTCCGCTAGGAATTCTGCCTGTGTCCTCGAGCTTTGCTCTGCCTGTTCCTGAGCGCTTGTGCCTCATGTTTTTCTGCCATTTGCACTCTGTCCTTTTGCAGAGGGGCAGACAGAGCATGGTTGTGGAATTGCAGTCCAGGTCTAGAGGTGTGGCCTGGAAAGCCCAGTTCCTTTTTTCCCCCATTAAGTTGCTGCTTGAAAGCTGAAATCCTGTTCTTCATCAGCCGTAAAGCATTCCTGCTTCACCAGTCACACCTGGAGACAGAAACATCACCCATTTCTCCAGTTGATTCCCAAAGCTTATCCTGGGAAAAGTATTTGGGTGTAAACTGCAATGAAAAACCTTTCACTCTCGCTGAGACAAATTTAGAGGAATCATCTGGCTTTTTCCCTTGCGGGGCAGAAACAGACGGACTAGGGACAGGAAGAGGGTGTTGCCTTTTTGTTCATTGAGGTGGCTGTAGTTTCACACCATCCTCTAGCGTCTGTTGGAGGACGGAAGGTTGGATGCATCATTGGTTTCATTCCTCTACTACTAGATAGTTTCAACTCACACTGTGCTTTTCATCTCACAGGATCCCCAGGTGGTCTGCAAATGACATCCATGGATTGCTCTGCACGGCACTGAACTGCAGCCCCAAGACCTGCCTACCAATCTATATTGGTCCCGCCTGGCAGTGGAAGCACGGAAGATGTGCTGTACCTGCAGGGAACTCTGTTGGGGTCGTTTGGGAAAGCAGACTGGAATGCGTGCCTGGGGACCAGAAAATCTGGAGCACTTCAGTACCATGTTTGTGTTTCACAGAAAAAAGAAAAGGCTTGCCCAGATTTCTGGGACCTGGCTTGCTGCTGGCCTTCTGTGGAAACTTTGCCAGCCCCGACTCTTCATTTTGTCTTTGCATGGAACAGGGATGATTTGCTGGCCTTTTTCAGCGGGTTGCTGTCAGCGCTCTGAATCCCGTTTGCAAGCATCAGTGGGTAAAACAAGTGCAGAGAGGAGTTCACAAACCACGGGATGAAGCACCAGGTGGAGGACGAGCTGGGAAGGACTTTTCTGTGTGTGTGTGTGCGCGTGTTAAGTTTTGCTGGGTTCACATCATCCCTGCTGAATTCGGTGACGTTCCAGGGAGGGTGTCTGGGGGAGGAGAGAGCTGCTGGGCGCATTCCTTTGGGATTGGGTTCCCTGCGCCTGGAGATGTGTGAAGTTTGGTGACTGTGCTGTTACCGGCAGATGCTCAAGGGCAGCGAAGCACCAGCTCAAGCGCTCCGCTTCCAGCGTGGAGAGAAGAGCTGCTGCTGAAAGCAGAGGCTGGCAGGATGATGACAGAGCCAAGGGGCAGAAAGGAAGGATTTAAAGAAATGCCAGGGTGCTCCTTTCAGCCTCGATGGCTCTACTTTGACGATCAGCGAGTCTGATTTAATTCCTCTTCTTTCCTTCTTTGTCCCTTTCCTCTTTCTTTCCTCTCTTTCCTTTCCTACTCTTTCCAGGAAGTCCAGGGAAAAGGCAGCTGTTGCCGGGTGCCTTCTGTCAAGAGATGCCTTTAGCCTGGAGAGAAGCCCTGCAGCTCTTGTTTGGGTTGGGGACAGAGGCTTTCTGTCCTCCGTATTTAATTCTGCCCTAGAAAGTTGCCTTTGATACGCAGCCGCTCTCCATCCTTTTGCTGGGTTTTGGCACGAGTTCACCAGGAACTTTTGTTTTGGAGCCTTCTCTCAGGAAAGCCTGGGCATCAGGATTGCAGGTTTCCACCTTGCGAGAAGCGCTTGCTTCGGATGAGCCCAGAACATAACCCTTGGGAGCCTTGGCTTTGTTTCCAATAGTTCTGTGTTCTCTTCGCGGGTGTTTCCAAATTTTCTGTAACCTTTTGCCAGTTCTGGATAAAAACAGCTGTAACTGTTCCTGTTGCCTCTCAAACACAAAAGGCAAAATTGCTGGGGCAGGGCAGCATGTGAGGAGAGAGGAGGAGCTTTAGGACGGGTTGTTGTAGCTGTTTGAAGAGTGCAGTTTATTGTGTGTGTCCACTGCCTTAGGGAAAAGGGAGGCTTCTCACAGCGACTTCTCAAAGTCTGTGTGTTTTTCCAAGAGACTTGCTGTGCACCAGTGAAAATCTGAGGATTCCCCGAGCAGGCTGCTCCGCTACAACTGCCTGTCTCCCTCGGCTACGTTCCATCCATCCCTACAGATGCTAGAAACAAAGTAAGTTATATCCCATTTTAATTTGTAGTTGAAATCCAAGTTAAAATAGGTGGGTCATTTCCATGTCATAACGCATCGATCCAAATTCCCCTTGAATACCTTTCAGATGACAGCCATGCTACTTCCTTTGATACCTGAAGCAGACTTTATGTATTCTATAAATGGTTAAGCTGTAGAGAATGTTCTCTTAGAGCAGAAATGCAGCTACTCTAGTAACCATCCCAAATTGTTTCAAGGACTTAGTCAGGTAAGAAAGGATGTACGTGGCCTTGAGAACATGGCGACCTAAGACAAGGATGGAATAAATATGGACATTGTCTGACAAACAGGTGGTAGGTAGCAAGAAGATCATTAGTTTTAAGGGCTAATTAAACAGTTAGACTGTTTTGCCATCAAGAAAAGCGAGCCAAAGGACAGACGAAGAAGATGGAGGAAGAAAGGACCCTCACTCAACATGAGAACCACCAGAAGGCGTGACTACGCATGCCCCAAAGCTCATTATAATACGTAAATGACTTCTCGGAAATGTAATGAATATGCTAACGTTTTCTTGGAGTTACACAGAAAATGTGTACCTGGTGTATAACTCAGGTTTGACGACAGCATTCGGGGTGCACAATAGGAGGAGCGATCCCCTGTGCGCCCGGCGCTGCCATAAAGAATGCCTGCTTTCTGAAACTCCAAACTGAGTCTGAGAGAGTTTTATCTGCCGGTTTGCGGTAACAGGAAGAGGGGGAAAAAAGGGGAGAGCACCCCGCCGTTCCCTGCTGGCAGCCGGTGCCCCTCACGCTGCCCGTCGGGGAGGAGAAGGTTCGGGAGCTGCCCCCGGGCACGTCGGGCTTTCGCCTTCGTCTGAGGCCTCCCGCTGCCGCGGCAGCCGAGGCTGGAGTTGGAGCCTCCGGCAGAGCCTCCGGCGGCGCCGCTGCCTCCTTCCCCGGGCGGCCGCCGCCCGGCCCCGGCTCTCGCCCTCCCTCCCTGGGGGACCCCCCGCTGGCGGGAACCGCTTCCCCCCGCTTCGCCGGGGCCGTGGCCGGCCTCCGAGCGGAGCTGCCGGAGCCACCCGCGGCCGGGGCGGCCTCTCCCCCGCGGCAGCCCGGCAGCCCCGAAGGCAGCACCGCCGCAGAGCGGCCCCGAGCGAGCCCGGCCCTCCCGCCCCGCGGCTCCCGGCGGCGCCCGGCGGGCAGGGGCAGCCGCTCCGCCCGCCCCGGCAGGCGGCGGGCCGCCGGGGCAGGCGGCGGAGCAGCCCCCGACGCGGGGCCCGTCCGGCGGCGGAGCCCGGCTGGCGAGCGGGGCCACGGCGGCGCCGGGCCCGGGCTCCCTGCGGCGCCGGCGGCAGAGCTGGCAGGAGGGGCGGCCCCGGCAAGCGGTGCTGGTGCGGAAGCTGAAGGTGAGGAGCGGGGGCGCCCGCCCGGGGGGAGCTGCCCGGGGCGGGGCCGCGCCGCGGTGGCGGGGTCGGGGTGCCCGGGCCGCCCGCAGAGGGGAGTCGACGGCGGAGCCCTCGGGGGGCGCGCCGCCGTTCCCCCCGAGCCGCTCGCCGGGGCTTGGGCTTACCCCAGGAATGGAGGGGAAAGCGATGGGTGCGAACAGCAGTGAAGGGAACACAAGAATTGGACTAAACATTCCCTTTCTTCTTCAGGGATCCTTCCCAGGCAGGTGGGAAGCGACAGAAGACCACAGCCTGGAGAAAGCCCTGCCTCGGGTGGAAGAGGAACAGCAAAGGCAGAAGGAAGAAGCGTTTCCTCCTACTGGGTGTCCTGGATGCTCCTGGAAGGGAGGGTGACGCGCGGAAACAAACCTTACAACTGGCAGAGAGTTATAAAGCAGGTATGTTTATTGCGGCGCCGGGTGCAAGGGGGATTTCTCCTCCTAACTTGCACACCCTTCGGCTAAACCCGTAGTTATTTATAAGGTAAATCATACATATGCAAACTATGGGATGGGCTAATACAATTAGTTCTAACAATAGGTGTGACTATTATTTCCGGAGCCTCATTATAATAAGTCTCCTCCTTCAGGCATGTGTGTATCTTCTCCTGGTGTTTTTCTTTGGGGGGGTGTATGGGAGCACCCAGCCAAACCGGTTTCGGAGCACAATAGGTGAGATGCAGGGGGTTGTCATCCGACTCAGCTTCATCTCCGCCTTGCCTTGTCTATGCAGAGATAACTTGGGGGGAGCTGCAAAAACAGCTCAGCCCGGGGTTGTCTCAAGATTGCATCACAATAAGAACCGAAACCGAATGGAGCCTTAACTCCCTTAACAAATAAAATGCCCTGAGTCCCATCCCACCACTAGTCCCATGACTTTGAGTGCTAGACATCACAAAATTGGCAACAGAGACTTGGCCATCGCACCACCAGAGGTAAACATCCCAGATAGTGTAATCCACTCAGGCATAATCCTGCACCCCCACAGAATTAGGAAATATAAACCGCAAGGTTTGAGGAGGAAAATGGGGGTAATCTTCCAACGATACAGCTGGCCTGTAGGAGATTCGTCCCCCCCCTTGTCCAGGACGCTGTACAGGGTAACTTCCCAGGGATTGAGCGACCTTACCTGAGAGAAGGGGTAAGTGATAAAGAAACATACGTATGGTATATGGCATGCTATTAAGATCGTGATTTGTGCACTCTTTTAAGGTATTAATATCTAGCGCGCTTGTGGTTTGTGTTGTTACTTTTCGGGATCACTTGTAGGTTGCAATAGTGTATTCCGTGAATTGTTTTTAAATTGCAATAGTGTAATCGCCATTGTACACATAGAACTCGCAATAGTGACGTATTGGACCTGTGAGTGAAGTCCAAATAAATTGTTAATTTGAACCTCTCAGTGAAGTCCTTTTTCCCGTTTCGTCACAAAAATGGCGCAGCGAGCAGGGTGTATAATGGATGAGCTATTGCAGAAACATGGTTGTAAACCTTCTCCGGCGGATAGGGAGAAGGCTAAGAGGTTGTGGAAAAGTGAGGGGAAAGTGGTGGAATGGGTAGAGCAGTGTCAGAAGGAACAAAAGAAAAAAGACGGAAAAGGTAAAGGTGTTCTGTGTACTGTTTTTGGAGCATGCTTAGTCTGTGCACAGGAGGAGGCACGGAAATCTGAGGCTGTTAAGAAAATGGTTGTAGCTAACTCGGAAGCAGACGCGCTGACTAATTGTAGTAAAAAGGTGTGTGAATTGCAAGCTGAAGTTGAGGCTACCAAAGCTGCTTTAGAGGAAGAACGAAAGACAAAAGAGGCCTTAAGGGCCCATGAAGGACAATTGGAAGTTGAAAACATGTTTTTGAAAGACGAATTAGCTGCTGAAAGGGAGAGGAATCGGAGGTTACAGGAAAAATTAGATCTTTTGTTGTCGAGTGCTCCGACCCCCTCTCCCACCCAAGTCAGGAACTTAATTATGTGTGCCGACCCTGATACTTGGGACGGGGACATCTGGGGTGACCCAGATGTGGTGCCCGAGGGGACAAGTAGTATTGAAATTCGACCCCTCATTAAAACGGAGGTGCAGTCAAATGATAGAAATGATCGGAGATGTACTACAACACGTATCACCCCATGGTCCGGACCCGAGCTTGCCCGAATGCAAGAGCAATTTTCACGCAAGCCAGGGGAAAGTGCAACTGAATATTTATGGAATGTTTCGCTAAAAGGAGGCGATCTTATCTTGCTGAGTGAGGAGGAAGCAAGAGGTTACTGGGGTCCTGGCGTATTTCTGGATAGGGGTCCGGTAGGGGATCAACCCTTAACACTTAGAGTCGCCCACTGGGCAGGGGGGATAGATTCTAGAGAGCGGGGCGAGCCACTGGCTATTAAAACTGCTGGGCTGTCTGGGCTAGCTGAGTCCGTACAAAAGGCTGCCTGTATACAAGCCATGTATGAGCGTGGTGAGCAGGGCATTCCCCTTGCCGCTCCGGTAGATCCGGTCCACCTTAAACCATTGATTAGAGGTCTCCCTGATTCCGTGAAAATGTATGTGCAAAACCTAAAGGAAAAGATTGCACAGGCAATTAACCATAATACTCGCAACCCGCACCAGCGGCAGCAGCCTGTTTTGACTTGGGGGGAACTATTACAAGAAATAGTGATTTTTGGTAGAGACATGGGTTGGTTAGAGGAAGGCTCACATTTACAGCGCCGGGTCCGCCAGGCACAGTTTGTTGGGCATAATAATCCTCGTCCTCCCCGACAAACTAATTCTCGCTTTGACCCCCAGCGTAATGAATTGTGGAGAAAGGCTTTAGCATTAGGAATACCCCGATCAATGTTACATGGGCAGTCCACAGAGAATATTCGTATTATGGTAAACCTGGTGGAGCAGCCTATTAGCAAGACTACAGAACATGCTGATACTGCTAAAACACAGAGAGATAAACCCTCTGCTCCTGCGAATCCTTTCTCAGATTTAAGGAAGGATTTAATAGATCTAAAAAACTAGAAAGCGCGGGGGGTATTTTAGGCCGACCCACCCGCGTAATATCTAACTTAGAATGGCCTAACCATTTAAGTGACCCACATATTACTTTAGCTACTGGCCCCAGACGAATACCTGTAAATTTTCTAATTGATACTGGAGCTCAAATAAGTGTCATCACTGAAAAAACAGCAAAAAAGTTAGGTTTAGTCCCCACACGGAAGAAAATAAATGTAATAGGAGTAACTGGAGTCCCTGAAATCAGACCAATTGGTACGGTGTGTGTCTGGCTTCCAGGAGAAAACCGAATGACTAAGATAAAAGTAGTCATCGGTCCTTATCGTAATAACATTTTGGGATTTGATGTATTAGCAAACAAAGTCTGGAGGTTGCCAGACGGGACAGTGTGGAGCTTTGGAGCCCCACCATGTGAAGTTCGGTTACTGGAGACAGCCATTAGACTGCCTCCTTCCCAGGTAACGAATGTTAATCAATATCCACTACCAGCCGCAGCCAAAACGGGGATCAGGGAAGTTATTAAAGACCTGGAAGCCCGTGGCATTATAATTAGGACACACTCACCCTATAACTCCCCAGTATGGCCGGTACGTAAAGCGGACGGTAGATGGCGACTCACAGTTGACTACAGGAGGCTTAATAGCAATGCAATGCCCCTTACGGCCGCTGTTCCTAGCATTGCTGACTTGGTTACCCAGATTCAAGCTAACCACCACACGTGGATGTGCACATTAGATGTTAAGGACATGTTTTTTATGATTCCTCTTCAGGAGGAAGATAAACCTCAATTTGCATTCACGTGGGAGGGAGTGCAATATACCTTTAATCGGCTCCCACAGGGATACAAACACTCTCCCACTATTGCCCATAATGCATTAGCAAAAATATTGAAGGAGATAAAAGTACCAGATAGGGTAAGCAGGTACCAATACATTGATGACATCTTAATAGGTGGGGACAATGAAGAGGCAGTCAGAGAAGTGTCCAGTAAGGTCTGGGACACACTGACTTCATTGGGATTAGAAATCCCTCCATCCTGGTCAACCAGTAATGGTCAAAATACCTCAAACTGGAGTTATGCCCCTGACATTGACCAATCCAAGGGGATCACATGCTTGGGAAGCAAAAGATAACTCTGACCGCATACGTCGAATAAGTAGTAGGTGGATCATACCAGATTTTTAACTGACTCATTGTCGATCATATATACGGTCGAGCAGCACTTTTCCATTTGCTTGCAGGTGCACCTCAACAAAAGGAGGGACGAGGAGTACGACGGGGTGGAGACCTAAGATGCGTCGACCCGAAGTATGAACTGTGCTTGCATGGAGTGGACAAACTGTGCAGAACTTGAAAGTGGACCAGAAGTTCTTGGTTGTTTTCTGAGTTGTTTTTTTTTGTTTTGGTTTGGGTTTTTTTTTTTTTTTCTGATCTTTGTATATTTGTTTTGATAAGAATAATTTTGGTTGTTTGTTAACCTAAGTTTTAATATTAGATGCTGTATCATGGCAGTGATTTTAAGGCCTTTTGTAATAATAGTCATTAGCTCCATAATAATCATAGGTATAAGTAGGCAATCTGGAATATGGAATAGACAGCCTCGGGCTTTTGAACAACATGTTGATGGATCCCCAATTATAAATCACGCTGAACCAGACAATGTGATCTATAAGATGATACAAGGCTTTGCCCGCATGCTTAATTTTTCTCATGTAACTACCTGTCTGCCTCTACCACATACCCCCACTCAGGGGCTCCCCATAACAGCTCTCCCCGTGGATATGGGTAAAAATTTAGACTGGCTCTGGAATCAAAATAAGTATTATTTGGGGTGAATTTGAATGGAGGTGGCCGTTTAACAATACAATAAATTGAACTTCTGTTTGGAGTTTAAACTGTTCCTATGCCCCTCTTTGTCTGGACAATAAGACTGTGGGATGTAGAGGTAAACAACCACAATTCTTCCAACAGCTGTGCTCCAAACACCCTTGGGCAGATACGCGTTATGGGGAGAAACCGTACTGGGGGAAACGTTTAGTCCTGAGGTATGTGGAACCGGTAAACACCCAGTGGTGCTTTGAGTTTCCTTCAGCACCCAGTAATTCATGTACATGGTTCAATGTAATGCAGGGGCCACCTGCTGATTGTTTATGGTCTCACGTCCATGAGGAGAAAAGAGATGACAGGAAGGATTGCTATCCATGGAGGTCTCAACAAAAGACCTCAACACAACCCAGTGTAAAAAGCCCACTGTGGAATTGCACAAATATTATCAATTGTACCACTGGTGGGAATCTACAAAACAGTTGGGTGTGGTTAATCCCTTCATTACGGCATTTAATTAGTGTTGCCTGCTTGTGTCAAAATTACACAAAGCCATATCCTCCAGCAATGGGGTGTAACACCAGCATAAGCTATAAGGACTTAAAATATTCAGAAAAATCCTCTTGTCGGATCCCTCGAACCATGGGCAATTGTGATGACTCACCTATATATACTCCTCGCCAGTTAACTTCGATATGCTCAGATGGGACTATTACAGATATGTTAAACCCTATTCATCCTGCTCTGCAATGTACTTTGGGAGTACCATCATTATGTCCTTCTTACTACTCTGAAAAATTTATTTCTCAAGGACTGTGGTATCCCCGTACCAAACGAAGTACAGATGGTACTGGTTGGACTGTATCCCAGAAATTAGCAGTATGGGCGGAAGGATTCTTCGGATTAGGAATAGGTCACCTTAGAACTAGAATTATGTTGTCCAATTTAACTGCACAAGTAGAAACTTTAGCAAACGTTACTAATGACAACTTTGAATTGCTCAATGCCCAAGTGCAAGCTGTTTCGAAAGTTGCACTTCAAAACCGACTCGAGCTAGACATGATACTACTCAAAGAACAAGGAGTGTGTGGATACCTAAAGGCAAACCACGAACAAGAAGAATGCTGTGTCACAATTCCTAATGTGTCACTACCTCTCTGGGAAAACCTCCAGAAGATGAAGAAGATAGCTGAAGTGACACATGAGCTGCAGGACCAAATGAAGGACACTTGGTTGGGAAATATTTTCGCTAAAATAGGATGGGTATTTACTGGATGGATTACTAACTTGTTGCAAACATTGTTTGTTATCATAATTTGCATTATTGTAGTATGCATTGCCGTTAGTTGTGTCAAAAGAATTATTGTAAAATCTATCTCTCAGGTAAGGGTCCACCTGGAAACTGGGGAATACCTGGATCTACTTAAACACTCAGATGAAAATTATACAGACACATTGGGTGATGATGACATATCAGTGGTGGATCTGTGACTCAGGTCACGGGGTGGAATGTATGGGAGCACCCAGCCAAACCGGTTTCGGAGCACAATAGGTGAGATGCAGGGGGTTGTCATCCGACTCAGCTTCATCTCCGCCTTGCCTTGTCTATGCAGAGATAACTTGGGGGGAGCTGCAAAAACAGCTCAGCCCGGGGTTGTCTCAAGATTGCATCACAATAAGAACCGAAACCGAATGGAGCCTTAACTCCCTTAACAAATAAAATGCCC
The DNA here is from genome assembly GCF_964106895.1 of Numenius arquata. Classification (NCBI taxonomy): domain Eukaryota; kingdom Metazoa; phylum Chordata; class Aves; order Charadriiformes; family Scolopacidae; genus Numenius; species Numenius arquata. Next base: position 57,539,260 of record NC_133616.1, on the reverse strand, counting down.
TGAGTCCCATCCCACCACTAGTCCCATGACTTTGAGTGCTAGACATCACAAAATTGGCAACAGAGACTTGGCCATCGCACCACCAGAGGTAAACATCCCAGATAGTGTAATCCACTCAGGCATAATCCTGCACCCCCACAGAATTAGGAAATATAAACCGCAAGGTTTGAGGAGGAAAATGGGGGTAATCTTCCAACGATACAGCTGGCCTGTAGGAGATTCGTCCCCCCCCTTGTCCAGGACGCTGTACAGGGTAACTTCCCAGGGATTGAGCGACCTTACCTGAGAGAAGGGGTAAGTGATAAAGAAACATACGTATGGTATATGGCATGCTATTAAGATCGTGATTTGTGCACTCTTTTAAGGTATTAATATCTAGCGCGCTTGTGGTTTGTGTTGTTACTTTTCGGGATCACTTGTAGGTTGCAATAGTGTATTCCGTGAATTGTTTTTAAATTGCAATAGTGTAATCGCCATTGTACACATAGAACTCGCAATAGTGACGTATTGGACCTGTGAGTGAAGTCCAAATAAATTGTTAATTTGAACCTCTCAGTGAAGTCCTTTTTCCCGTTTCGTCACAGGGGGCGTCTTAGGGAGTAAGTTCCACGATCACTGAACCGATTCGATTGTTTTGCTGATAGAGGCCGTAAAAGTCTCTTGCTATCTTCCTGTAGTCGATCAGGATGTTCCGCTTGTCTTCTGCGTGGTCTGGCAGGGGTCGTAAAGTCTCTGGTTATCTTCTCCTGTTATCAGTCAGGATGTTCCCATTCGCTTGCGAAGTGTTCCTTCAAGGCTGAGGCCCGCCTCCGCTAATTGGGAAATTCTTTGTTTTCTTTCCTCCCCTCCAAGGTTGAGATATACGTCCCTGTCATGGTTAATCCCTCTGTTTTCTGTTTCAAGGGAAAAGGTGTCAGAGCTCCCCAGTGTCCCCAAGGGAAGTGGTGGGGCAAGCCCTTTTGAAAGGAGAAAGGTCCACAACCTGTTCTGTGGGGCAGTAATAGGGGTGTGTGCTGCATGGCTCTGTTCTGAGCAGGGGGTTTCTTCCGGGTGGGCTCCAAGGGTCCCTTTCCAGCGTAAGTTATGCCCTGGAGCAGTAGGTTAGGGAGTGGGGACAGGGCCAGAGAAAGGTGATGCATCCAGTGATGAGGCAGCACGAAGGGGAGGCAGCCGTTACCCGTGGGCATCATCCGAGTTGGAGAGGAAGGGAAACCAGAATTGTAGATGGACACTGAAGGCTAAAGGAGAAGCACATGAGTTTGCCGCCCCCCGAGAGATCTTAGTTCACCTGAGAAAGCGCTTTTCCTGCCTCTCAGTTTGACACCAAAGTCAGTGTTGGGGGAGCAGGGAAATCCCGGGGCTGCTGCTTGTGGATGGGGGTTGTTCAGTGGCCCCCTGGCTGTTCCTCCTTTCCCAAGGTGTGAAGATCTGGCCAAAGGGAATGCTGTCCTGCGGGAGCACCTCGAGAACGCGAATGAGGTGAATTCAGCCCTTAAAGGAGATGCTGGAAAACTGAGGTCGAATCGGATGAGGGCACGGGAGGAGCTGGAAGCGAAGGAGAGAGAATGGCACCGGGAACGTGAGGTGAGGACGAGCTGCGGGAATGTCCGAGGTGATGCCAGCGTGGCACGAGAATGTGTTTTATTTCTGGCCTAGAGGCCTTGCAGTGAGAAGGTTGTGGTGGTGTTGAGGATGTGTTGGTGTTGAGGAGCAGAAGAGAGGAGCTGTCGCGGACAGAGCGATAGCCTTCACTCGGAAAAGAGAAGCAGCAATATGTTTATTGATATGAAACAATGGTTTAACAAAGCTGATAGTAGAAGCGACAGGTTTAACACGATTCGATGGCAAGGTAGACTGGGTTACTCACTGCACAGAGGCCAGGGTCAGACAGAGCTGCTGGGGACTCTCCCCTTGAGTCAAGGTTTCAGAAAAGACCCTTTCTGACCTCCTTCTCAGAGAGGGGTCTGGGTGCGGCTGGATCCAATCCTAGTCCCAGGCTTGGTCAGTGGTTCATGGCTACAGGATTCTGTGTGCGCAATCAATCCTTTCTGTCACAGAATTGCAAAGCTCAGCCTGCTCTAAAGCACTTAGCAAGGGTCTGTTGTGGCCAGGGACCTCTTAACCTGGAGGAGTAATCCTGAGCAGCATCCCTGCTTGAGGGGAGATGCTGGTGTGCAGCCCCTGCCCTTCAGGAGAGCTCCAAAGCCTCTTGAGCTGTTCAGTGTTGATGGGGCTGAGATGATGACTTAAGAGTCCTGTTTGCATATTGCCCTTAGGACCAGTATGGTGGGGAGTTGGGCGCGTTGCCCAAGTTAGCCCTTGGCTGTTGTAGTGTTTTCTGTCTCTCTGAGGCCACCTTAGAGCCCTGGATGCCACTGTCAGGACTAGATGCCCCCATGATGACCCCCACAGGTGGGTATGGCTTGGGCAGGGTGATGGGAGACAAAGATGAAGTTGGTGCTTGGGAGGGGGGAGCTCACGGACCCAGGGGTGGGAAATGGAGGGGTGTCAGCAAATGGTGGTGATGGAAGAGGCCCCCCTGCTGTGGCTGTGCTGCTCGATCCTAAAGGCCAGTGCTGCTGCTGCTGGATGCTGTAGGGCAGTGACACAGGAGTGCTTGTCTCTCTGGTAGTTCTTCAATCTCCATCGGGAGGAGTGAGAGCAGAGAGGTCTGTGTGTTTTCAGATTCCGAGCATCCAAAGGGGGAAGACCAAGAGGAGCCTCCCTCACCGAAAGCAAATGTGACAGTGGCCTTGGAGGGGCTTGTCTTTGTCATCCTCCCCCAAGATTGTGAGACATCTCTGCAAGGCGAAACGCTGAACTGGGGTCACTTGTTTAGCTGCTGTCCTCTCCTCCCAAGGTCTGTTGCAGACCACTATATCCTTAACTTCTGTTTATGTCCTTCTAGAAGGTAGAGAATCTCTGTGGCTTTCTCCTAAGATAAGAGTGCCCCATGGTCTTATCCTTCCCTTCTCTGCCCTTCTCCCATAGAAAGCAGGATAATATAAACAAACTAAGGCAGCAGAGGCCATCAGTGTCTATTGAGACCCCTCCCAAGCTCTCTGCCACCCTCTTGAATCCTTAACTTTGTGCCAGTGTTCTTGTAGAAGGTAGAGAATCTCTGGGTGCTTGAGGATGGCAGTGCACCCTGCTCTGCTCCGGTTCCCATCTCTCCTTGCAGCTCTAAATGGCAGGCAATTTGGAAAAAATAAAGGCATTAGAGACCATCCGTCACGGAGGACACGCCTGCCCAGGTTTCGGCCACCCTCTTGAATCCTTAACTTTCTGTGTCTTCGTAGAAGGTAGAGAATCTCTGGATTTCTGGCTGAGGATGGCACTGTGCCATGGTCTGCTCCTCTCCTTTTTGGGGCCTGTGGCTGTATGAGAGAGAATAAAACCAATGGGGCATGCACCCTGACTCACCACGGACCACCCCTGCCCAGGTCTCTGCCACACTCTTGAATCCTTGCATTTGTGTCCATGTTCTTGTAGAAGGCATAGAATCTCTGGGTGCTTGAGGATGGCAGTGCACCCTGCTCTGCTCCGGTTCCCATCTCTCCTTGCAGCTCTAAATGGCAGGCAATTGGGAAAAAATAAAGGCATTAGAGACCATCCGTCACGGAGGACACCCCTGCCCAGGTTTCAGCCACCCTCTTGAATCGTTAACTTTCTGTGTCTTCGTAAAAGGTAGAGAATCTCTGGATTTCTGGCTGAGGATGGCACTGTGCCATGGTCTGCTCCTCTCCTTTTCGGGGCCTGTGGCTGTATGAGAGAGAATAAAACCAATGGGGCATGCACCCTGACTCACCACGGACCACCCCTGCCCAGGTCTCTGCCACACTCTTGAATCCTTGCATTTGTGTCCATGTTCTTGTAGAAGGTAGAGAATCTCTGGGTGCTTGAGGATGGCAGTGCACCCTGCTCTGCTCCGGTTCCCATCTCTCCTTGCAGCTCTAAATGGCAGGCAATTGGGAAAAAATAAAGGCATTAGAGACCATCCTTCACGAAGGACACCCCTGCCCAGGTTTCGGCCACCCTCTTGAATCCTTAACTTTCTGTGTCTTCGTAGAAGGTAGAGAATCTCTGGATTTCTGGCTGAGGATGGCACTGTGCCATGGTCTGCTCTTCTCCTTTTTGGGGCCTGTGGCTGTATGAGAGAGAATAAAACCAATGGGGCAGGCACCCTGACTCACCACGGACCACCCCTGCCCAGGTCTCTGCCACACTCTTGAATCCTTGCATTTGTGTCCATGTTCTTGTAGAAGGTAGAGAATCTCTGGGTGCTTGAGGATGGCAGTGCACCCTGCTCTGCTCCGGTTCCCATCTCTCCTTGCAGCTCTAAATGGCAGGCAATTGGGAAAAAATAAAGGCATTAGAGAGCATCCGTCACGAAGAACACCCCTGCCCAGGTCTCTGCCACACTCTTGAATCCTTAACTTTCTCTGTCTTTGTAGAAGGAAGAGAAGCTCTGGATTTCTGGCTGAGGATGGCACTGTGCCATGGTCTGCTCCTCTCCTTTTCGGGGCCTGTGGCTGTATGAGAGAGAATAAAACCAATGGGGCATGCACCCTGACTCACCACGGACCACCCCTGCCCAGGTCTCCGCCACACTCTTGAATCCCTAACTTTGCGTCCATGTTCTTGTAGAAGGTAGAGAATCTCTGGGTGCTTGAGGATGGCAGTGCACCCTGCTCTGCTCCGGTTCCCATCTCTCCTTGCAGCTCTAAATGGCAGGCAATTGGGAAAAAATAAAGGCATTAGAGACCATCCTTCACGAAGGACACGTGTGACCAGGTTTCGGCCACCCTCTTGAATCCTTAACTTTCTGTGTCTTCGTAGAAGGTAGAGAAGCTCTGGATTTCTGGCTGAGGATGGCACTGTGCCATGGTCTGCTCCTCTCCTTTTTGGGGCCTGTGGCTGTATGAGAGAGAATAAAACCAATGGGGCATGCACCCTGACTCACCACGGACCACCCCTGCCCAGGTCTCTGCCACACTCTTGAATCCTTGCATTTGTGTCCATGTTCTTGTAGAAGGTAGAGAATCTCTGGGTGCTTGAGGATGGCAGTGCACCCTGCTCTGCTCCGGTTCCCATCTCTCCTTGCAGCTCTAAATGGCAGGCAATTGGGAAAAAATAAAGGCATTAGAGACCATCCGTCACGGAGGACACCCCTGCCCAGGTTTCGGCCACCCTCTTGAATCCTTAACTTTCTGTGTCTTCGTAGAAGGTAGAGAATCTCTGGATTTCTGGCTGAGGATGGCACTGTGCCATGGTCTGCTCCTCTCCTTTTCAGGGTCTGTGGCTGTATGAGAGAGAATAAAAACAATGGGGCATGCACCCTGACTCACCACGGACCACCCCTGCCCAGGTCTCTGCCACACTCTTGAATCCTTGCATTTGTGTCCATGTTCTTGTAGAAGGCATAGAATCTCTGGGTGCTTGAGGATGGCAGTGCACCCTGCTCTGCTCCGGTTCCCATCTCTCCTTCCAGCTCTAAATGGCAGGCAATTGGGAAAAAATCAAGGCATTAGAGACCATCCGTCACGATGGACACCCGTGCCCAGGTTTCAGCCACCCTCTTGAATCGTTAACTTTCTGTGTCTTCGTAAAAGGTAGAGAATCTCTGGATTTCTGGCTGAGGATGGCACTGTGCCATGGTCTGCTCCTCTCCTTTTCGGGGCCTGTGGCTGTATGAGAGAGAATAAAACCAATGGGGCATGCACCCTGACTCACCACGGACCACCCCTGCCCAGGTCTCTGCCACACTCTTGAATCCTTAACTTTCTCTGTCTTTGTAGAAGGAAGAGAAGCTCTGGATTTCTGGCTGAGGATGGCACTGTGCCATGGTCTGCTCTTCTCCTTTTTGGGGCCTGTGGCTGTATGAGAGAGAATAAAACCAATGGGGCAGGCACCCTGACTCACCACGGACCACCCCTGCCCAGGTCTCTGCCACACTCTTGAATCCTTGCATTTGTGTCCATGTTCTTGTAGAAGGTAGAGAATCTCTGGGTGCTTGAGGATGGCAGTGCACCCTGCTCTGCTCCGGTTCCCATCTCTCCTTGCAGCTCTAAATGGCAGGCAATTGGGAAAAAATAAAGGCATTAGAGAGCATCCGTCACGAAGAACACCCCTGCCCAGGTCTCTGCCACACTCTTGAATCCTTAACTTTCTCTGTCTTTGTAGAAGGTAGAGAATCTCTGGATTTCTGGCTGAGGATGGCACTGTGCCATGGTCTGCTCCTCTCCTTTTCGGGGCCTGTGGCTGTATGAGAGAGAATAAAACCAATGGGGCATGCACCCTGACTCACCACGGACCACCCCTGCCCAGGTCTCTGCCACACTCTTGAATCCCTAACTTTCTGTCCATGTTCTTGTAGAAGGTAGAGAATCTCTGGGTGCTTGAGGATGGCAGTGCACCCTGCTCTGCTCCGGTTCCCATCTCTCCTTGCAGCTCTAAATGGCAGGCAATTTGGAAAAAATAAAGGCATTAGAGACCATCCGTCACGATGGACACCCGTGCCCAGGTTTCAGCCACCCTCTTGAATCGTTAACTTTCTGTGTCTTCGTAAAAGGTAGAGAAGCTCTGGATTTCTGGCTGAGGATGGCACTGTGCCATGGTCTGCTCCTCTCCTTTTCGGGGCCTGTGGCTGTATGAGAGAGAATAAAACCAATGGGGCATGCACCCTGACTCACCACGGACCACCCCTGCCCAGGTCTCCGCCACACTCTTGAATCCCTAACTTTGCGTCCATGTTCTTGTAGAAGGTAGAGAATCTCTGGGTGCTTGAGGATGGCAGTGCACCCTGCTCTGCTCCGGTTCCCATCTCTCCTTGCAGCTCTAAATGGCAGGCAATTGGGAAAAAATAAAGGCATTAGAGACCATCCTTCACGAAGGACACGTGTGACCAGGTTTCGGCCACCCTCTTGAATCCTTAACTTTCTGTGTCTTCGTAGAAGGTAGAGAAGCTCTGGATTTCTGGCTGAGGATGGCACTGTGCCATGGTCTGCTCCTCTCCTTTTTGGGGCCTGTGGCTGTATGAGAGAGAATAAAACCAATGGGGCATGCACCCTGACTCACCACGGACCACCCCTGCCCAGGTCTCTGCCACACTCTTGATTCCTTGCATTTGTGTCCATGTTCTTGTAGAAGGTAGAGAATCTCTGGGTGCTTGAGGATGGCAGTGCACCCTGCACTGCTCCGGTTCCCATCTCTCCTTGCAGCTCTAAATGGCAGGCAATTGGGAAAAAATAAAGGCATTAGAGACCATCCGTCACGAAGGACACCCCTGCCCAGGTCTCTGCCACACTCTTGAATCCTTAACTTTCTCTGTCTTTGTAGAAGGAAGAGAATCTCTGGATTTCTGGCTGAGGATGGCACTGTGCCATGGTCTGCTCCTCTCCTTTTCGGGGCCTGTGGCTGTATGAGAGAGAATAAAACCAATGGGGCATGCACCCTGACTCACCACGGACCACCCCTGCCCAGGTCTCTGCCACACTCTTGAATCCCTAACTTTCTGTCCATGTTCTTGTAGAAGGTAGAGAATCTCTGGGTGCTTGAGGATGGCAGTGCATCCTGCTCTGCTCCGGTTCCCATCTCTCCTTGCAGCTCTAAATGGCAGGCAACTGGGAAAAAATAAAGGCATTAGAGACCATCCGTCACGATGGACACTCGTGCCCAGGTTTCAGCCACCCTCTTGAATCGTTAACTTTCTGTGTCTTCGTAGAAGGTAGAGAATCTCTGGATTTCTGGCTGAGGATGGCACTGTGCCATGGTCTGCTCCTCTCCTTTTCGAGGCCTGTGGCTGTATGAGAGAGGATAAAACCAATGGGGCATGCACCCTGACTCACCACGGACCACCCCTGCCCAGGTCTCTGCCACACTCTTGATTCCTTGCATTTGTGTCCATGTTCTTGTAGAAGGTAGAGAATCTCTGGGTGCTTGAGGATGGCAGTGCACCCTGCTCTGCTCCGGTTCCCATCTCTCCTTGCAGCTCTAAATGGCAGGCAATTGGGAAAAAATAAAGGCATTAGAGACAATCCGTCACGATGGACACCCGTGCCCAGGTTTCGGCCACACTCTTGCATCCTTAACTTTCTGTGTCTTCGTAAAAGGTAGAGAATCTCTGGATTTCTGGCTGAGGATGGCACTGTGCCATGGTCTGCTCCTCTCCTTTTTGGGGCCTGTGGCTGTATCAGAGAGAATAAAACCAATGGGACATGCACCCTGACTCACCACGGACCACCCCTGCCCAGGTCTCTGCCACACTCTTGAATCCTTGCATTTGTGTCCATGTTCTTGTAGAAGGTAGAGAATCTCTGGGTGCTTGAGGATGGCAGTGCACCCTGCTCTGCTCCGGTTCCCATCTCTCCTTGCAGCTCTAAATGGCAGGCAATTGGGAAAAAATAAAGGCATTAGAGACCATCCGTTCACGATGGACACCCGTGCCCAGGTTTCGGCCACACTCTTGCATCCTTAACTTTCTGTGTCTTCGTAGAAGGTAGAGAATCTCTGGATTTCTGGCTGAGGATGGCACTGTGCCATGGTCTGCTCCTCTCCTTTTTGGGGCCTGTGGCTGTATGAGAGAGAATAAAACCAATGGGGCATGCACCCTGACTCACCACGGACCACCCCTGCCCAGGTCTCTGCCACACTCTTGAATCCTTGCATTTGTGTCCATGTTCTTGTAGAAGGTAGAGAATCTCTGGGTGCTTGAGGATGGCAGTGCACCCTGCTCTGCTCCGGTTCCCATCTCTCCTTGCAGCTCTAAATGGCAGGCAATTGGGAAAAAATAAAGGCATTAGAGACCATCCTTCACGAAGGACACCCCTGCTCAGGTTTCAGCCACACTCTTGAATCCTTAACTTTCTGTGTCTTCGTAGAAGGTAGAGAATCTCTGGATTTCTGGCTGAGGATGGCACTGTGCCATGGTCTGCTCCTCTCCTTTTCGGGGCCTGTGGCTGTATGAGGGAGAATAAAAACAATGGGGCATGCACCCTGACTCACCACGGACCACCCCTGCCCAGGTCTCTGCCACACTCTTGAATCCTTAACTTTCTCTGTCTTTGTAGAAGGAAGAGAAGCTCTGGATTTCTGGCTGAGGATGGCACTGTGCCATGGTCTGCTCTTCTCCTTTTTGGGGCCTGTGGCTGTATGAGAGAGAATAAAACCAATGGGGCATGCACCCTGACTCACCACGGACCACCCCTGCCCAGGTCTCTGCCACACTCTTGAATCCTTGCCTTTGTGTCCATGTTCTTGTAGAAGGTAGAGAATCTCTGGGTGCTTGAGGATGGCAGTGCACCCTGCTCTGCTCCGCTTCCCATCTGTCCTTGCAGCTCTAAATGGCAGGCAATTGGGAAAAAATAAAGGCATTAGAGACCATCCGTCACGATGGACACCCCTGCCCAGGATTCAGCCACCCTCTTGAATCCTTAACTTTCTGTGTCTTCGTAAAAGGTAGAGAATCTCTGGATTTCTGGCTGAGGATGGCACTGTGCCATGGTCTGCTCCTCTCCTTTTCGGGGCCTGTGGCTGTATGAGAGAGAATAAAACCAATGGGGCATGCACCCTGACTCACCACGGACCACCCCTGCCCAGGTCTCTGCCACACTCTGGAATCCCTAACTTTGTGTCCATGTTCTTGTAGAAGGTAGAGAATCTCTGGGTGCTTGAGGATGGCAGTGCACCCTGCTCTGCTCCGGTTCCCATCTCTCCTTGCAGCTCTAAATGGCAGGCAATTGGGAAAAAATAAAGGCATTAGAGACCATCCGTCACGATGGACACCCGTGCCCAGGTTTCAGCCACACTCTTGAATCCTTAACTTTCTGTGTCTTCGTAGAAGGTAGAGAATCTCTGGATTTCTGGCTGAGGATGGCACTGTGCCATGGTCTGCTCCTCTCCTTTTCGGGGCCTGTGGCTGTATGAGAGAGAATAAAACCAATGGGGCATGCACCCTGACTCACCACGGACCACCCCTGCCCAGGTCTCTGCCACACTCTGAAATCCCTAACTTTGTGTCCATGTTCTTGTAGAAGGTAGAGAATCTCTGGGTGCTTGAGGATGGCAGTGCACCCTGCTCTGCTCCGGTTCCCATCTCTCCTTGCAGCTCTAAATGGCAGGCAATTGGGAAAAAATAAAGGCATTAGAGACCATCCGTCACGATGGACACCCCTGCCCAGGTTTCGGCCACACTCTTGAATCCTTAACTTTCTGTGTCTTCGTAGAAGGTAGAGAATCTCTGGATTTCTGGCTGAGGATGGCACTGTGCCATGGTCTGCTCCTCTCCTTTTTGGGGCCTGTGGCTGTATGAGAGAGAATAAAAACAATGGGGCATGCACCCTGACTCACCACGGAACACCCCTGCCCAGGTCTCTGCCACACTCTTGAATCCTTAACTTTCTGTCTTTGTAGAAGGAAGAGAAGCTCTGGATTTCTGGCTGGGGATGGCACTGTGCCATGGTCTGCTCTTCTCCTTTTTGGGGCCTGTGGCTGTATGAGAGAGAATAAAAGCAATGGGGCATGCACCCTGACTCACCACGGACCACCCCTGCCCAGGTCACTGCCACACTCTTGAATCCCTAACTTTGCGTCCATGTTCTTGTAGAAGGTAGAGAATCTCTGGGTGCTTGAGGATGGCAGTGCACCCTGCTCTGCTCCGGTTCCCATCTCTCCTTGCAGCTCTAAATGGCAGGCAATTGGGAAAAAATAAAGGCATTAGAGACCATCTGTCACGAAGGACACCCCTTCTCAGGTTTCAGCCACACTCTTGAATCCTTAACTTTCTGTGTCTTCGTAGAAGGTAGAGAATCTCTGGATTTCTGGCTGAGGATGGCACTGTGCCATGGTCTGCTCTTCTCCTTTTTGGGGCCTGTGGCTGTATGAGAGAGAATAAAACCAATGGGGCAGGCACCCTGACTCACCACGGACCACCCCTGCCCAGGTCTCTGCCACACTCTTGAATCCTTGCATTTGTGTCCATGTTCTTGTAGAAGGTAGAGAATCTCTGGGTGCTTGAGGATGGCAGTGCACCCTGCTCTGCTCCGGTTCCCATCTCTCCTTGCAGCTCTAAATGGCAGGCAATTGGGAAAAAATAAAGGCATTAGAGAGCATCCGTCACGAAGAACACCCCTGCCCAGGTCTCTGCCATACTCTTGAATCCTTAACTTTCTCTGTCTTTGTAGAAGGAAGAGAATCTCTGGATTTCTGGCTGAGGATGGCACTGTGCCATGGTCTGCTCCTCTCCTTTTCAGGGTCTGTGGCTGTATGAGAGAGAATAAAACCAATGGGGCATGCACCCTGACTCACCACGGACCACCCCTGCCCAGGTCTCTGCCACACTCTTGAATCCTTGCCTTTGTGTCCATGTTCTTGTAGAAGGTAGAGAATCTCTGGGTGCTTGAGGATGGCAGTGCACCCTGCTCTGCTCCGCTTCCCATCTGTCCTTGCAGCTCTAAATGGCAGGCAATTGGGAAAAAACATAGGCATTAGAGACCATCCGTCACGATGGACACCCGTGCCCAGGATTCAGCCACCCTCTTGAATCGTTAACTTTCTGTGTCTTCGTAAAAGGTAGAGAAGCTCTGGATTTCTGGCTGAGGATGGCACTGTGCCATGGTCTGCTCCTCTCCTTTTCGGGGCCTGTGGCTGTATGAGAGAGAATAAAACCAATGGGGCATGCACCCTGACTCACCACGGACCACCCCTGCCCAGGTCTCTGCCACACTCTGGAATCCCTAACTTTGTGTCCATGTTCTTGTAGAAGGTAGAGAATCTCTGGGTGCTTGAGGATGGCAGTGCACCCTGCTCTGCTCCGGTTCCCATCTCTCCTTGCAGCTCTAAATGGCAGGCAATTGGGAAAAAATAAAGGCATTAGAGACCATCCGTCACGATGGACACCCCTGCCCAGGTTTCAGCCACACTCTTGAATCCTTAACTTTCTGTGTCTTCGTAGAAGGTAGAGAATCTCTGGATTTCTGGCTGAGGATGGCACTGTGCCATGGTCTGCTCCTCTCCTTTTCGGGGCCTGTGGCTGTATGAGAGAGAATAAAACCAATGGGGCATGCACCCTGACTCACCACGGACCACCCCTGCCCAGGTCTTTGCCACACTCTGGAATCCCTAACTTTGTGTCCATGTTCTTGTAGAAGGTAGAGAATCTCTGGGTGCTTGAGGATGGCAGTGCACCCTGCTCTGCTCCGGTTCCCATCTGTCCTTGCAGCTCTAAATGGCAGGCAATTGGGAAAAAATAAAGGCATTAGAGACCATCAGTCACGATGGACACCCCTGCCCAGGTTTTGGCCACCCTCTTGAATCGTTAACTTTCTGTGTCTTCGTAAAAGGTAGAGAAGCTCTGGATTTCTGGCTGAGGATGGCACTGTGCCATGGTCTGCTCCTCTCCTTTTCGGGGCCTGTGGCTGTATGAGAGAGAATAAAAACAATGGGGCATGCACCCTGACTCACCACGGACCACCCCTGCCCAGGTTTCTGCCACACTCTTGAATCCTTAACTTTCTGTCTTTGTAGAAGGAAGAGAAGCTCTGGATTTCTGGCTGGGGATGGCACTGTGCCATGGTCTGCTCTTCTCCTTTTTGGGGCCTGTGGCTGTATGAGAGAGAATAAAACCAATGGGGCATGCACCCTGACTCACCACGGACCACCCCTGCCCAGGTCACTGCCAGACTCTTGAATCCTTACCTTTGTGGCCGTATTCTCGCACAAGGTAGAGAATCTCTGGGTGCTTGAGGATGGCAGTGCACCCTGCTCTGCTCCGGTTCCCATCTGTCCTTGCAGCTCTAAATGGCAGGCAATTGGGAAAAAATAAAGGCATTAGAGACCATCTGTCACGAAGGACACCCCTTCTCAGGTTTCAGCCACACTCTTGAATCCTTAACTTTCTCTGTCTTTGTAGAAGGAAGACGAGCTCTGGATTTCTGGCTGAGGATGGCACTGTGCCATGGTCTGCTCCTCTCCTTTTCGGGGCCTGTGGCTGTATGAGAGAGAATAAAAACAATGGGGCATGCACCCTGACTCACCACGGACCACCCCTGCCCAGGTCTCTGCCACACTCTTGAATCCTTGCATTTGTGTCCATGTTCTTGTAGAAGGTAGAGAATCTCTGGGTGCTTGAGGATGGCAGTGCACCCTGCTCTGCTCCGGTTCCCATCTCTCCTTCCAGCTCTAAATGGCAGGCAATTGGGAAAAAATAAAGGCATTAGAGACCATCTGTCACGATGGACACCCCTGCCCAGGTTTTGGCCACACTCTTGAATCCTTAACTTTCTGTGTCTTCGTAGAAGGTAGAGAATCTCTGGATTTCTGGCTGAGGATGGCACTGTGCCATGGTCTGCTCCTCTCCTTTTTGGGGCCTGTGGCTGTATGAGAGAGAATAAAAACAATGGGGCATGCACCCTGACTCACCACAGACCACCCCTGCCCAGGTCTCTGCCACACTCTTGAATCCCTAACTTTGTGTCCATGTTCTTGTAGAAAGTAGAGAATCTCTGGGTGCTTGAGGATGGCAGTGCACCCTGCTCTGCTCCGGTTCCCATCTCTCCTTGCAGCTCTAAATGGCAGGCAATTGGGAAAAAATAAAGGCATTAGAGACCATCCTTCACGAAGGACACCCCTGCCCAGGTTTCGGCCACCCTCTTGAATCCTTAACTTTCTGTGTCTTTGTAAAAGGTAGAGAAGCTCTGGATTTCTGGCTGAGGATGGCACTGTGCCATGGTCTGCTCCTCTCCTTTTCGGGGCCTGTGGCTGTATGAGAGAGAATAAAACCAATGGGGCATGCACCCTGACTCACCACGGACCACCCCTGCCCAGGTCTCTGCCACACTCTTGAATCCTTAACTTTCTCTGTCTTTGTAGAAGGAAGAGAAGCTCTGGATTTCTGGCTGAGGATGGCACTGTGCCATGGTATGCTCCTCTCCTTTTCGGGGCCTGTGGCTGTATGAGAGAGAATAAAACCAATGGGGCATGCACCCTGACTCACCACGGACCACCCCTGCCCAGGTCTCTGCCACACTCTTGAATCCCTAACTTTGCGTCCGCGTTCTTGTAGAAGGTAGAGAATCTCTGGGTGCTTGAGGATGGCAGTGCACCCTGCTCTGCTCCGGTTCCCATCTCTCCTTGCAGCTCTAAATGGCAGGCAATTGGGAAAAAATAAAGGCATTAGAGACCATCCGTCACGATGGACACCCCTGCCCAGGTTTCGTCCACACTCTTGAATCCTTAACTTTCTGTGTCTTCGTAGAAGGTAGAGAATCTCTGGATTTCTGGCTGAGGATGGCACTGTGCCATGGTCTGCTCCTCTCCTTTTTGGGGCCTGTGGCTGTATGAGAGAGAATAAAAACAATGGGGCATGCACCCTGACTCACCACGGACCACCCCTGCCCAGGTCTCTGCCACACTCTTGAATCCCTAACTTTGTGTCCATGTTCTTGTAGAAGGTAGAGAATCTCTGGGTGCTTGAGGATGGCAGTGCACCCTGCTCTGCTCCGGTTCCCATCTCTCCTTGCAGCTCTAAATGGCAGGCAATTGGGAAAAAATAAAGGCATTAGAGACCATCCTTCACGAAGGACACCCCTGCCCAGGTTTCGGCCACCCTCTTGAATCCTTAACTTTCTGTGTCTTCGTAAAAGGTAGAGAAGTTCTGGATTTCTGGCTGAGGATGGCACTGTGCCATGGTCTGCTCCTCTCCTTTTTGGGGCCTGTGGCTGTATGAGAGAGAATAAAACCAATGGGGCATGCACCCTGACTCACCACGGACCACCCCTGCCCAGGTCTCTGCCACACTCTTGAATCCTTAACTTTCTCTGTCTTTGTAGAAGGAAGAGAAGCTCTGGATTTCTGGCTGAGGATGGCACTGTGCCATGGTCTGCTCCTCTCCTTTTTGGGGCCTGTGGCTGTATGAGAGAGAATAAAAACAATGGGGCATGCACCCTGACTCACCACGGACCACCCCTGCCCAGGTCTCTGCCACACTCTTGAATCCTTGCATTTGTGTCCATGTTCTTGTAGAAGGTAGAGAATCTCTGGGTGCTTGAGGATGGCAGTGCACCCTGCTCTGCTCCGGTTCCCATCTCTCCTTGCAGCTCTAAATGGCAGGCAATTGGGAAAAAATAAAGGCATTAGAGACCATCCGTCACGATGGACACCCCTGCCCAGGTTTTGGCCACACTCTTGAATCCTTAACTTTCTGTGTCTTCGTAGAAGGTAGAGAAGCTCTGGATTTCTGCCTGAGGATGGCACTGTGCCATGGTCTGCTCCTCTCCTTTTCGGGGCCTGTGGCTGTATGAGAGAGAATAAAACCAATGGGGCATGCCCCCTGACTCACCACGGACCAGCCCTGCCCAGGTCTCTGCCACACTCTTGAATCCTTAACTTTCTCTGTCTTTGTAGAAGGAAGAGAAGCTCTGGATTTCTGGCTGAGGATGGCACTGTGCCATGGTCTGCTCCTCTCCTTTTTGGGACCTGTGGCTGTATGAGAGAGAATAAAACCAATGGGGCATGCCCCCTGACTCACCACGGACCACCCCTGCCCAGGTCTCTGCCACACTCTGGAATCCCTAACTTTGTGTCCATGTTCTTGTAGAAGGTAGAGAATCTCTGAGTGCTTGAGGATGGCAGTGCACCCTGCTCTGCTCCAGTTCCCATCTCTCCTTGCAGCTCTAAATGGCAGGCAATTGGGAAAAAATAAAGGCATTAGAGACCATCCGTCTCGAAGGACACCCCTGCCCAGGTTTCGGCCACCCTCTTGAATCCTTAACTTTCTGTGTCTTCGTAGAAGGGAGAGAAGCTCTGGATTTCTGGCTGAGGATGGCACTGTGCCATGGTCTGCTCCTCTCCTTTTCGGGGCCTGTGGCTGTATGAGAGAGGATAAAACCAATGGGGCATGCACCCTGACTCACCACGGACCACCCCTGCCCAGGTCACTGCCAGACTCTTGAATCCTTAACTTTGTGGCCGTGTTCTCGCACAAGGTAGAGAATCTCTGGGTGCTTCAGGATGGCAGTGCACCCTGCTCTGCTCCGGTTCCCATCTCTCCTTGCAGCTCTAAATGGCAGGCAATTGGGAAAAATAAAGGCATTAGAGACGATCCGTTCACGAAGGACACTCCTGCCCAGGTTTCGGCCACACTCTTGAATCCTTAACTTTCTCTGTCTTTGTAGAAGGAAGAGAAGCTCTGGATTTCTGGCTGAGGATGGCACTGTGCCATGGTCTGCTCCTCTCCTTTTCGGGGCCTGTGGCTGTATGAGAGAGAATAAAACCAATGGGGCATGCACCCTGACTCACCACGGACCACCCCTGCCCAGGTCTCTGCCACACTCTTGAATCCCTAACTTTGTGTCCATGTTCTTGTAGAAGGTAGAGAATCTCTGGGTGCTTGAGGATGGCAGTGCACCCTGCTCTGCTCCGGTTCCCATCTCTCCTTGCAGCTCTAAATGGCAGGCAATTGGGAAAAAATAAAGGCATTAGAGACCATCCGTCTCGAAGGACACCCCTGCCCAGGTTTCGGCCACCCTCTTGAATCCTTAACTTTCTGTGTCTTCGTAGAAGGGAGAGAAGCTCTGGATTTCTGGCTGAGGATGGCACTGTGCCATGGTCTGCTCCTCTCCTTTTCGGGGCCTGTGGCTGTATGAGAGAGAATAAAAACAATGGGGCATGCACCCTGACTCACCACGGACCACCCCTGCCCAGGTCACTGCCAGACTCTTGAATCCTTAACTTTGTGGCCGTGTTCTCGCACAAGGTAGAGAATCTCTGGGTGCTTGAGGATGGCAGTGCACCCTGCTCTGCTCCGGTTCCCATCTCTCCTTGCAGCTCTAAATGGCAGGCAATTGGGAAAAATAAAGGCATTAGAGACCATTGATCACGATAGATAGCCCTGCCCAGGTTTCGGCCACACTCTTGAATCCTTAACTTTCTCTGTCTTTGTAGAAGGAAGAGAAGCTCTGGATTTCTGGCTGAGGATGGCACTGTGCCATGGTCTGCTCCTCTCCTTTTTGGGACCTGTGGCTGTATGAGAGAGAATAAAACCAATGGGGCATGCCCCCTGACTCACCACGGACCAGCCCTGCCCAGGTCTCTGCCACACTCTTGAATCCTTAACTTTCTCTGTCTTTGTAGAAGGAAGAGAAGCTCTGGATTTCTGGCTGAGGATGGCACTGTGCCATGGTCTGCTCCTCTCCTTTTTGGGACCTGTGGCTGTATGAGAGAGAATAAAACCAATGGGGCATGCCCCCTGACTCACCACGGACCACCCCTGCCCAGGTCTCTGCCACACTCTGGAATCCCTAACTTTGTGTCCATGTTCTTGTAGAAGGTAGAGAATCTCTGAGTGCTTGAGGATGGCAGTGCACCCTGCTCTGCTCCAGTTCCCATCTCTCCTTGCAGCTCTAAATGGCAGGCAATTGGGAAAAAATAAAGGCATTAGAGACCATCCGTCTCGAAGGACACCCCTGCCCAGGTTTCGGCCACCCTCTTGAATCCTTAACTTTCTGTGTCTTCGTAGAAGGGAGAGAAGCTCTGGATTTCTGGCTGAGGATGGCACTGTGCCATGGTCTGCTCCTCTCCTTTTCGGGGCCTGTGGCTGTATGAGAGAGGATAAAACCAATGGGGCATGCACCCTGACTCACCACGGACCACCCCTGCCCAGGTCACTGCCAGACTCTTGAATCCTTAACTTTGTGGCCGTGTTCTCGCACAAGGTAGAGAATCTCTGGGTGCTTGAGGATGGCAGTGCACCCTGCTCTGCTCCGGTTCCCATCTGTCCTTGCAGCTCTAAATGGCAGGCAATTGGGAAAAATAAAGGCATTAGAGACGATCCGTTCACGAAGGACACTCCTGCCCAGGTTTCGGCCACACTCTTGAATCCTTAACTTTCTCTGTCTTTGTAGAAGGAAGAGAAGCTCTGGATTTCTGGCTGAGGATGGCACTGTGCCATGGTCTGCTCCTCTCCTTTTCGGGGCCTGTGGCTGTATGAGAGAGAATAAAACCAATGGGGCATGCACCCTGACTCACCACGGACCACCCCTGCCCAGGTCTCTGCCACACTCTTGAATCCCTAACTTTGTGTCCATGTTCTTGTAGAAGGTAGAGAATCTCTGGGTGCTTGAGGATGGCAGTGCACCCTGCTCTGCTCCGGTTCCCATCTCTCCTTGCAGCTCTAAATGGCAGGCAATTGGGAAAAAATAAAGGCATTAGAGACCATCCGTCTCGAAGGACACCCCTGCCCAGGTTTCGGCCACCCTCTTGAATCCTTAACTTTCTGTGTCTTCGTAGAAGGGAGAGAAGCTCTGGATTTCTGGCTGAGGATGGCACTGTGCCATGGTCTGCTCCTCTCCTTTTCGGGGCCTGTGGCTGTATGAGAGAGAATAAAAACAATGGGGCATGCACCCTGACTCACCACGGACCACCCCTGCCCAGGTCACTGCCAGACTCTTGAATCCTTAACTTTGTGGCCGTGTTCTCGCACAAGGTAGAGAATCTCTGGGTGCTTGAGGATGGCAGTGCACCCTGCTCTGCTCCGGTTCCCATCTCTCCTTGCAGCTCTAAATGGCAGGCAATTGGGAAAAATAAAGGCATTAGAGACCATTGATCACGATAGATAGCCCTGCCCAGGTTTCGGCCACACTCTTGAATCCTTAACTTTCTCTGTCTTTGTAGAAGGAAGAGAAGCTCTGGATTTCTGGCTGAGGATGGCACTGTGCCATGGTCTGCTCCTCTCCTTTTCGGGGCCTGTGGCTGTATGAGAGAGAATAAAACCAATGGGGCATGCACCCTGACTCACCACGGACCACCCCTGCCCAGGTCTCTGCCACACTCTGGAATCCCTAACTTTGTGTCCATGTTCTTGTAGAAGGTAGAGAATCTCTGGGTGCTTGAGGATGGCAGTGCACCCTGCTCTGCTCCGGTTCCCATCTCTCCTTGCAGCTCTAAATGGCAGGCAATTGGGAAAAAATAAAGGCATTAGAGACCATCCGTCACGATGGACACCCCTGCCCAGGTTTCGGCCACCCTCTTGAATCCTTAACTTTCTGTGTCTTCGTAGAAGGTAGAGAATCTCTGGATTTCTGGCTGAGGATGGCACTGTGCCATGGTCTGCTCCTCTCCTTTTTGGGGCCTGTGGCTGTATGAGAGAGAATAAAAACAATGGGGCATGCACCCTGACTCACCACGGACCACCCCTGCCCAGGTCTCTGCCACACTCTTGAATCCCTAACTTTGCGTCCATGTTCTTGTAGAAAGTAGAGAATCTCTGGGTGCTTGAGGATGGCAGTGCACCCTGCTCTGCTCCGGTTCCCATCTCTCCTTGCAGCTCTAAATGGCAGGCAATTGGGAAAAAATAAAGGCATTAGAGACGATCCGTTCACGAAGGACACCCCTGCCTAGGTTTCGGCCACACTCTTGAATCCTTAACTTTCTGTGTCTTCGTAAAAGGTAGAGAAGCTCTGGATTTCTGGCTGAGGATGGCACTGTGCCATGGTCTGCTCCTCTCCTTTTCGGGGCCTGTGGCTGTATGAGAGAGAATAAAACCAATGGGGCATGCACCCTGACTCACCACGGACCACCCCTGCCCAGGTCTCTGCCACACTCTTGAATCCTTAACTTTCTCTGTCTTTGTAGAAGGAAGAGAAGCTCTGGATTTCTGGCTGAGGATGGCACTGTGCCATGGTCTGCTCCTCTCCTTTTTGGGGCCTGTGGCTGTATGAGAGAGAATAAAAACAATGGGGCATGCACCCTGACTCACCACGGACCACCCCTGCCCAGGTCTCTGCCACACTCTTGAATCCTTGCATTTGTGTCCATGTTCTTGTAGAAGGTAGAGAATCTCTGGGTGCTTGAGGATGGCAGTGCACCCTGCTCTGCTCCGGTTCCCATCTCTCCTTGCAGCTCTAAATGGCAGGCAATTGGGAAAAAATAAAGGCATTAGAGACCATCCGTCACGATGGACACCCGTGCCCAGGTTTTGGCCACACTCTTGAATCCTTAACTTTCTGTGTCTTCGTAGAAGGTAGAGAATCTCTGGATTTCTGGCTGAGGATGGCACTGTGCCATGGTCTGCTCCTCTCCTTTTCGGGGCCTGTGGCTGTATGAGAGAGAATAAAACCAATGGGGCATGCACCCCGACTCACCACGGACCACCCCTGCCCAGGTCTCTGCCACACTCTTGAATCCCTAACTTTCTCTGTCTTTGTAGAAGGAAGATAAGCTCTGGATTTCTGGCTGAGGATGGCACTGTGCCATGGTCTGCTCCTCTCCTTTTCGGGGCCTGTGGCTGTATGAGAGAGAATAAAACCAATGGGGCATGCACCCTGACTCACCACGGACCACCCCTGCCCAGGTCTCTGCCACACTCTTGAATCCTTAACTTTCTCTGTCTTTGTAGAAGGAAGAGAATCTCTGGATTTCTGGCTGAGGATGGCACTGTGCCATGGTCTGCTCCTCTCCTTTTTGGGGCCTGTGGCTGTATGAGAGAGAATAAAACCAATGGGGCAGGCACCCTGACTCACCACGGACCACCCCTGCCCAGGTCTCTGCCACACTCTTGAATCCTTAACTTTGTGTCCATGTTCTTGTAGAAGGTAGAGAATCTCTGGGTGCTTGAGGATGGCAGTGCACCCTGCTCTGCTCCGGTTCCCATCTCTCCTTGCAGCTCTAAATGGCAGGCAATTGGGAAAAAATAAAGGCATTAGAGACCATCCGTCACGATGGACACCCGTGCCCAGGTTTGGCCACACTCTTGAATCCTTAACTTTCTGTGTCTTCGTAGAAGGTAGAGAATCTCTGGATTTCTGGCTGAGGATGGCACTGTGCCATGGTCTGCTCCTCTCCTTTTTGGGGCCTGTGGCTGTATCAGAGAGAATAAAACCAATGGGGCATGCACCCTGACTCACCACGGACCACCCCTGCCCAGGTCTCTGCCACACTCTTGAATCCTTAACTTTGTGTCCATGTTCTTGTAGAAGGTAGAGAATCTCTGGGTGCTTGAGGATGGCAGTGCACCCTGCTCTGCTCCGGTTCCCATCTCTCCTTGCAGCTCTAAATGGCAGGCATTTGGGAAAAAATAAAGGCATTAGAGACCATCCGTCACGATGGACACCCGTGCCCAGGTTTGGCCACACTCTTGAATCCTTAACTTTCTGTGTCTTCGTAGAAGGTAGAGAATCTCTGGATTTCTGGCTGAGGATGGCACTGTGCCATGGTCTGCTCCTCTCCTTTTTGGGGCCTGTGGCTGTATCAGAGAGAATAAAACCAATGGGGCATGCACCCTGACTCACCACGGACCACCCCTGCCCAGGTCTCTGCCACACTCTTGAATCCTTACCTTTGTGGCCGTGTTCTCGCACAAGGTAGAGAATGTCTGGGTGCTTGAGGATGGCAGTGCACCCTGCTCTGCTCCGCTTCCCATCTTTCCTTGCAGCTCTAAATGGCAGGCAATTGGGAAAAAATAAAGGCATTAGAGACCTTCTGTCACGAAGGACACCCCTTCTCAGGTTTCAGCCACACTCTTGAATCCTAAACTTTCTCTGTCTTTGTAGAAGGAAGATAAGCTCTGGATTTCTGGCTGAGGATGGCACTGTGCCATGGTCTGCTCCTCTCCTTTTCGGGGCCTGTGGCTGTATGAGAGAGAATAAAACCAATGGGGCATGCACCCTGACTCACCACGGACCACCCCTGCCCAGGTCTCTGCCACACTCTTGAATCCTTAACTTTCTCTGTCTTTGTAGAAGGAAGAGAATCTCTGGATTTCTGGCTGAGGATGGCACTGTGCCATGGTCTGCTCCTCTCCTTTTTGGGGCCTGTGGCTGTATGAGAGAGAATAAAACCAATGGGGCAGGCACCCTGACTCACCACGGACCACCCCTGCCCAGGTCTCTGCCACACTCTTGAATCCTTAACTTTGTGTCCATGTTCTTGTAGAAGGTAGAGAATCTCTGGGTGCTTGAGGATGGCAGTGCACCCTGCTCTGCTCCGGTTCCCATCTCTCCTTGCAGCTCTAAATGGCAGGCAATTGGGAAAAAATAAAGGCATTAGAGACCATCCGTCACGATGGACACCCGTGCCCAGGTTTGGCCACACTCTTGAATCCTTAACTTTCTGTGTCTTCGTAGAAGGTAGAGAATCTCTGGATTTCTGGCTGAGGATGGCACTGTGCCATGGTCTGCTCCTCTCCTTTTTGGGGCCTGTGGCTGTATCAGAGAGAATAAAACCAATGGGGCATGCACCCTGACTCACCACGGACCACCCCTGCCCAGGTCTCTGCCACACTCTTGAATCCTTAACTTTGTGTCCATGTTCTTGTAGAAGGTAGAGAATCTCTGGGTGCTTGAGGATGGCAGTGCACCCTGCTCTGCTCCGGTTCCCATCTCTCCTTGCAGCTCTAAATGGCAGGCATTTGGGAAAAAATAAAGGCATTAGAGACCATCCGTCACGATGGACACCCGTGCCCAGGTTTGGCCACACTCTTGAATCCTTAACTTTCTGTGTCTTCGTAGAAGGTAGAGAATCTCTGGATTTCTGGCTGAGGATGGCACTGTGCCATGGTCTGCTCCTCTCCTTTTTGGGGCCTGTGGCTGTATCAGAGAGAATAAAACCAATGGGGCATGCACCCTGACTCACCACGGACCACCCCTGCCCAGGTCTCTGCCACACTCTTGAATCCTTACCTTTGTGGCCGTGTTCTCGCACAAGGTAGAGAATGTCTGGGTGCTTGAGGATGGCAGTGCACCCTGCTCTGCTCCGCTTCCCATCTTTCCTTGCAGCTCTAAATGGCAGGCAATTGGGAAAAAATAAAGGCATTAGAGACCTTCTGTCACGAAGGACACCCCTTCTCAGGTTTCAGCCACACTCTTGAATCCTAAACTTTCTCTGTCTTTGTAGAAGGAAGAGAAGCTCTGGATTTCTGGCTGAGGATGGCACTGTGCCATGGTCTGCTCCTCTCCTTTTCAGGGTCTGTGGCTGTATGAGAGAGAATAAAACCAATGGGGCATGCACCCTGACTCACCACGGACCACCCCTGCCCAGGTCTCTGCCACACTCTTGAATCCCTAACTTTGTGTCCATGTTCTTGTAGAAGGTAGAGAATCTCTGGGTGCTTGAGGATGGCAGTGCACCCTGCTCTGCTCCGGTTCCCATCTCTCCTTGCAGCTCTAAATGGCAGGCAATTGGGAAAAAATAAAGGCATTAGAGACCATCCGTCACGATGGACACCCCTGCCCAGGTTTTGGCCACACTCTTGAATCCTTAACTTTCTGTGTCTTCGTAGAAGGTAGAGAATCTCTGGATTTCTGGCTGAGGATGGCACTGTGCCATGGTCTGCTCCTCTCCTTTTTGGGGCCTGTGGCTGTATGAGAGAGAATAAAACCAATGGGGCATGCACCCTGACTCACCACGGACCACCCCTGCCCAGGTCTCTGCCATACTCTTGAATCCTTGCATTTGTGTCCATGTTCTTGTAGAAGGTAGAGAATCTCTGAGTGCTTGAGGATGGCAGTGCACCCTGCTCTGCTCCGGTTCCCATCTCTCCTTGCAGCTCTAAATGGCAGGCAATTGGGAAAAAATAAAGGCATTAGAGACCATCCGTCACGATGGACACCCCTGCCCAGGTTTTGGCCACACTCTTGAATCCTTAACTTTCTGTGTCTTCGTAGAAGGTAGAGAATCTCTGGATTTCTGGCTGAGGATGGCACTGTGCCATGGTCTGCTCCTCTCCTTTTTGGGGCCTGTGGCTGTATGAGAGAGAATAAAACCAATGGGGCATGCACCCTGACTCACCACGGACCACCCCTGCCCAGGTCACTGCCAGACTCTTGAATCCTTACCTTTGTGGCCGTATTCTCGCACAAGGTAGAGAATCTCTGGGTGCTTGAGGATGGCAGTGCACCCTGCTCTGCTCCGGTTCCTATCTCTCCTTGCAGCTCTAAATGGCAGGCAATTGGGAAATAATAAAGGCATTAGAGACCATCCGTTCACGAAGGACACCCCTGCCCAGGTTTCAGCCACCCTCTTGAATCCTTAACTTTCTGTGTCTTCGTAGAAGGTAGAGAATCTCTGGATTTCTGGCTGAGGATGGCACTGTGCCATGGTCTGCTCCTCTCCTTTTCGGGGCCTGTGGCTGTATGAGAGAGAATAAAACCAATGGGGCATGCCCCCTGACTCACCACGGACCACCCCTGCCCAGGTCTCTGCCACACTCTTGAATCCTTAACTTTCTCTGTCTTTGTAGAAGGAAGAGAAGCTCTGGATTTCTGGCTGAGGATGGCACTGTGCCATGGTCTGCTCCTCTCCTTTTTGGGACCTGTGGCTGTATGAGAGAGAATAAAACCAATGGGGCATGCCCCCTGACTCACCACGGACCACCCCTGCCCAGGTCTCTGCCACACTCTTGAATCCCTAACTTTGTGTCCATGTTCTTGTAGAAGGTAGAGAATCTCTGAGTGCTTGAGGATGGCAGTGCACCCTGCTCTGCTCCGGTTCCCATCTCTCCTTGCAGCTCTAAATGGCAGGCAATTGGGAAAAAATAAAGGCATTAGAGACCATCCGTCTCGAAGGACACCCCTGCCCAGGTTTCGGCCACCCTCTTGAATCCTTAACTTTCTGTGTCTTCGTAGAAGGGAGAGAAGCTCTGGATTTCTGGCTGAGGATGGCACTGTGCCATGGTCTGCTCCTCTCCTTTTCGGGGCCTGTGGCTGTATGAGAGAGAATAAAACCAATGGGGCATGCACCCTGACTCACCACGGACCACCCCTGCCCAGGTCACTGCCAGACTCTTGAATCCTTAACTTTGTGGCCGTGTTCTCGCACAAGGTAGAGAATCTCTGGGTGCTTGAGGATGGCAGTGCACCCTGCTCTGCTCCGGTTCCCATCTCTCCTTGCAGCTCTAAATGGCAGGCAATTGGGAAAAATAAAGGCATTAGAGACGATCCGTTCACGAAGGACACTCCTGCCCAGGTTTCGGCCACCCTCTTGAATCCTTATCTTTCTGTGTCTTCGTAGAAGGTAGAGAATCTCTGGATTTCTGGCTGAGGATGGCACTGTGCCATGGTCTGCTCCTCTCCTTTTCGAGGCCTGTGGCTGTATGAGAGAGGATAAAACCAATGGGGCATGCACCCTGACTCACCACGGCCCCCCCTGCCCAGGTCTCTGCCACACTCTTGAATCCTTGCCTTTGTGTCCGCGTTCTTGTAGAAGGTAGAGAATCTCTGGGTGCTTGAGGATGGCAGTGCACCCTGCTCTGCTCCAGTTCCCATCTCTCCTTGCAGCTCTAAATGGCAGGCAATTGGGAAAAAATAAAGGCATTAGAGACCATCCGTCACGATGGACACCCCTGCCCAGGTTTTGGCCACACTCTTGAATCCTTAACTTTCTGTGTCTTCGTAGAAGGTAGAGAATCTCTGGATTTCTGGCTGAGGATGGCACTGTGCCATGGTCTGCTCCTCTCCTTTTTGGGGCCTGTGGCTGTATGAGAGAGAATAAAACCAATGGGGCATGCACCCTGACTCACCACGGACCACCCCTGCCCAGGTCACTGCCAGACTCTTGAATCCTTACCTTTGTGGCCGTATTCTCGCACAAGGTAGAGAATCTCTGGGTGCTTGAGGATGGCAGTGCACCCTGCTCTGCTCCGGTTCCCATCTGTCCTTGCAGCTCTAAATGGCAGGCAATTGGGAAATAATAAAGGCATTAGAGACCATCCGTTCACGAAGGACACCCCTGCCCAGGTTTCGGCCACCCTCTTGAATCCTTAACTTTCTGTGTCTTCGTAGAAGGTAGAGAATCTCTGGATTTCTGGCTGAGGATGGCACTGTGCCATGGTCTGCTCCTCTCCTTTTCGGGGCCTGTGGCTGTATGAGAGAGAATAAAAGCAATGGGGCATGCACCCTGACTCACCACGGACCACCCCTGCCCAGGTCTCTTCCACACTCTTGAATCCTTACATTTGTGGCCGTGTTCTTGCAGAAGGTAGAGAATCTCTGGGTGCTTGAGGATGGCAGTGCACCCTGCTCTGCTCCGGTTCCCATCTCTCCTTGCAGCTCTAAATGGCAGGCAATTGGGAAAAAATAAAGGCATTAGAGACCATCCGTCACGATGGACACCCCTGCCCAGGTTTTGGCCACACTCTTGAATCCTTAACTTTCTGTGTCTTTGTAGAAGGTAGAGAATCTCTGGATTTCTGGCTGAGGATGGCACTGTGCCATGGTCTGCTCCTCTCCTTTTTGGTGCCTGTGGCTGTATGAGAGAGAATAAAAACAATGGGGCATGCACCCTGACTCACCACGGACCACCCCTGCCCAGGTCTCTGCCACACTCTTGAATCCCTAACTTTGTGTCCATGTTCTTGTAGAAAGTAGAGAATCTCTGGGTGCTTGAGGATGGCAGTGCACCCTGCTCTGCTCCGGTTCCCATCTCTCCTTGCAGTTCTAAATGGCAGGCAATTGGGAAAAATAAAGGCATTAGAGACCATCCGTCTCGAAGGTCACCCTGCTCAGGTTTCGGCCACCCTCTTGAATCCTTAACTTTCTGTGTCTTCGTAGAAGGTAGAGAAGCTCTGGATTTCTGGCTGAGGATGGCACTGTGCCATGGTCTGCTCCTCTCCTTTTCGGGGCCTGTGGCTGTATGAGAGAGAATAAAACCAATGGGGCATGCACCCTGACTCACCACGGACCACCCCTGCCCAGGTCACTGCCAGACTCTTGAATCCTTAACTTTGTGGCCGTGTTCTCGCACAAGGTAGAGAATCTCTCGGTGCTTGAGGATGGCAGTGCACCCTGCTCTGCTCCGGTTCCCATCTCTCCTTGCAGCTCTAAATGGCAGGCAATTGGGAAAAATAAAGGCATTAGAGATGATCCGTTCACGAAGGACACTCCTGCCCAGGTTTCGGCCACCCTCTTGAATCCTTAACTTTCTGTGTCTTCGTAGAAGGTAGAGAATCTCTGGATTTCTGGCTGAGGATGGCACTGTGCCATGGTCTGCTCCTCTCCTTTTCGGGGCCTGTGGCTGTATGAGAGAGAATAAAACCAATGGGGCATGCACCCTGACTCACCACGGACCACCCCTGCCCAGGTCTCTGCCACACTCTTGAATCCTTACATTTGTGGCCGTGTTCTTGCAGAAGGTAGAGAATCTCTGGGTGCTTGAGGATGGCAGTGCACCCTGCTCTGCTCCGGTTCCCATCTCTCCTTGCAGCTCTAAATGGCAGGCAATTGGGAAAAAATAAAGGCATTAGAGACCATCCGTCACGATGGACACCCCTGCCCAGGTTTTGGCCACACTCTTGAATCCTTAACTTTCTGTGTCTTTGTAGAAGGTAGAGAATCTCTGGATTTCTGGCTGAGGATGGCACTGTGCCATGGTCTGCTCCTCTCCTTTTTGGTGCCTGTGGCTGTATGAGAGAGAATAAAAACAATGGGGCATGCACCCTGACTCACCACGGACCACCCCTGCCCAGGTCTCTGCCACACTCTTGAATCCCTAACTTTGTGTCCATGTTCTTGTAGAAAGTAGAGAATCTCTGGGTGCTTGAGGATGGCAGTGCACCCTGCTCTGCTCCGGTTCCCATCTCTCCTTGCAGTTCTAAATGGCAGGCAATTGGGAAAAATAAAGGCATTAGAGACCATCCGTCTCGAAGGTCACCCTGCTCAGGTTTCGGCCACCCTCTTGAATCCTTAACTTTCTGTGTCTTCGTAGAAGGTAGAGAAGCTCTGGATTTCTGGCTGAGGATGGCACTGTGCCATGGTCTGCTCCTCTCCTTTTCGGGGCCTGTGGCTGTATGAGAGAGAATAAAACCAATGGGGCATGCACCCTGACCCACCACGGACCACCCCTGCCCAGGTCACTGCCAGACTCTTGAATCCTTAACTTTGTGGCCGTGTTCTCGCACAAGGTAGAGAATCTCTCGGTGCTTGAGGATGGCAGTGCACCCTGCTCTGCTCCGGTTCCCATCTCTCCTTGCAGCTCTAAATGGCAGGCAATTGGGAAAAATAAAGGCATTAGAGATGATCCGTTCACGAAGGACACTCCTGCCCAGGTTTCGGCCACCCTCTTGAATCCTTAACTTTCTGTGTCTTCGTAGAAGGTAGAGAATCTCTGGATTTCTGGCTGAGGATGGCACTGTGCCATGGTCTGCTCCTCTCCTTTTCGGGGCCTGTGGCTGTATGAGAGAGAATAAAACCAATGGGGCATGCACCCTGACTCACCACGGACCACCCCTGCCCAGGTCTCTGCCACACTCTTGAATCCTTGCATTTGTGTCCATGTTCTTGTAGAAGGTAGAGAATCTCTGGGTGCTTGAGGATGGCAGTGCACCCTGCTCTGCTCCGGTTCCCATCTCTCCTTGCAGCTCTAAATGGCAGGCAATTGGGAAAAAACATAGGCATTAGAGACCATCCGTCACGAAGGACACTCCTGCCCAGGTTTCGGCCACCCTCTTGAATCCTTAACTTTCTGTGTCTTCGTAGAAGGTAGAGAATCTCTGGATTTCTGGCTGAGGATGGCACTGTGCCATGGTCTGCTCCTCTCCTTTTCGGGGCCTGTGGCTGTATGAGAGAGAATAAAACCAATGGGGCATGCACCCTGACTCACCACGGACCACCCCTGCCCAGGTCTCTGCCACACTCTTGAATCCTTACATTTGTGGCCGTGTTCTTGCAGAAGGTAGAGAATCTCTGGGTGCTTGAGGATGGCAGTGCACCCTGCTCTGCTCCGGTTCCCATCTCTCCTTGCAGCTCTAAATGGCAGGCAATTGGGAAAAATAAAGGCATTAGAGACGATCCGTTCACGAAGGACACCCCTGCCCAGGTTTCGGCCACACTCTTGAATCCTTAACTTTCTGTGTCTTCGTAGAAGGGAGAGAAGCTCTGGATTTCTGGCTGAGGATGGCACTGTGCCATCGTCTGCTCCTCTCCTTTTCGGGGCCTGTGGCTGTATGAGAGAGAATAAAAACAATGGGGCATGCACCCTGACTCACCACGGACCACCCCTGCCCAGGTCACTGCCACACTCTTGAATCCTTGCATTTGTGTCCGCGTTCTTGTAGAAGGTAGAGAATCTCTGGGTGCTTGAGGATGGCAGTGCACCCTGCTCTGCTCCGGTTCCCATCTCTCCTTGCAGCTCTAAATGGCAGGCAATTGGGAAATAATAAAGTCATTAGAGACCATTGATCACGATAGATAGCCCTGCCCAGGTTTCGGCCACACTCTTGAATCCTTAACTTTCTGTGTCTTCGTAGAAGGTAGAGAATCTCTGGATTTCTGGCTGAGGATGGCACTGTGCCATGGTCTGCTCCTCTCCTTTTCGGGGCCTGTGGCTGTATGAGAGAGAATAAAAACAATGGGGCATGCACCCTGACTCACCACGGACCACCCCTGCCCAGGTCTCTGCCACACTCTTGAATCCCTAACTTTTTGTCTGCGTCCTTTTCAAAGGTAGAGAATCGCTGTGATTCAAGATGGGAGTTTGTCATGGTCTGGGCCTGCAACTGTAAGAGACAGGATAACAAACAGGAGGTCAGCCATGCTCACTCACCACGGACCACCCCTGCCCAGGTCTCTGCCACACTCTTGAATCCTTACATTTGTGGCCGTGTTCTTGCAGAAGGTAGAGAATCTCTGGGTGCTTGAGGATGGCAGTGCACCCTGCTCTGCTCCGGTTCCCATCTCTCCTTGCAGCTCTAAATGGCAGGCAATTGGGAAAAAATAAAGGCATTAGAGACGATCCGTTCACGAAGGACACCCCTGCCTAGGTTTCGGCCACACTCTTGAATCCTTAACTTTCTGTGTCTTCGTAAAAGGTAGAGAAGCTCTGGATTTCTGGCTGAGGATGGCACTGTGCCATGGTCTGCTCCTCTCCTTTTCGGGGCCTGTGGCTGTATGAGAGAGAATAAAACCAATGGGGCATGCACCCTGACTCACCACGGACCACCCCTGCCCAGGTCTCTGCCACACTCTTGAATCCTTAACTTTCTCTGTCTTTGTAGAAGGAAGAGAAGCTCTGGATTTCTGGCTGAGGATGGCACTGTGCCATGGTCTGCTCCTCTCCTTTTTGGGACCTGTGGCTGTATGAGAGAGAATAAAACCAATGGGGCATGCCCCCTGACTCACCACGGACCACCCCTGCCCAGGTCTCTGCCACACTCTTGAATCCCTAACTTTGTGTCCATGTTCTTGTAGAAGGTAGAGAATCTCTGAGTGCTTGAGGATGGCAGTGCACCCTGCTCTGCTCCGGTTCCCATCTCTCCTTGCAGCTCTAAATGGCAGGCAATTGGGAAAAAATAAAGGCATTAGAGACCATCCGTCTCGAAGGACACCCCTGCCCAGGTTTCGGCCACCCTCTTGAATCCTTAACTTTCTGTGTCTTCGTAGAAGGGAGAGAAGCTCTGGATTTCTGGCTGAGGATGGCACTGTGCCATGGTCTGCTCCTCTCCTTTTCGGGGCCTGTGGCTGTATGAGAGAGAATAAAACCAATGGGGCATGCACCCTGACTCACCACGGACCACCCCTGCCCAGGTCACTGCCAGACTCTTGAATCCTTAACTTTGTGGCCGTGTTCTCGCACAAGGTAGAGAATCTCTGGGTGCTTGAGGATGGCAGTGCACCCTGCTCTGCTCCGGTTCCCATCTCTCCTTGCAGCTCTAAATGGCAGGCAATTGGGAAAAATAAAGGCATTAGAGACGATCCGTTCACGAAGGACACTCCTGCCCAGGTTTCGGCCACACTCTTGAATCCTTAAATTTCTCTGTCTTTGTAGAAGGAAGAGAAGCTCTGGATTTCTGGCTGAGGATGGCACTGTGCCATGGTCTGCTCCTCTCCTTTTCGGGGCCTGTGGCTGTATCAGAGAGAATAAAACCAATGGGGCATGCACCCTGACTCACCACGGACCACCCCTGCCCAGGTCTCTGCCACACTCTTGAATCCTTACCTTTGTGGCCGTGTTCTCGCACAAGGTAGAGAATGTCTGGGTGCTTGAGGATGGCAGTGCACCCTGCTCTGCTCCGGTTCCCATCTTTCCTTGCAGCTCTAAATGGCAGGCAATTGGGAAAAAATAAAGGCATTAGAGACCTTCTGTCACGAAGGACACCCCTTCTCAGGTTTCAGCCACACTCTTGAATCCTAAACTTTCTCTGTCATTGTAGAAGGAAGAGAAGCTCTGGATTTCTGGCTGAGGATGGCACTGTGCCATGGTCTGCTCCTCTCCTTTTCAGGGTCTGTGGCTGTATGAGAGAGAATAAAACCAATGGGGCATGCACCCTGACTCACCACGGACCACCCCTGCCCAGGTCTCTGCCACACTCTTGAATCCTTGCATTTGTGTCCATGTTCTTGTAGAAGGTAGAGAATCTCTGGGTGCTTGAGGATGGCAGTGCACCCTGCTCTGCTCCGGTTCCCATCTCTCCTTGCAGCTCTAAATGGCAGGCAATTGGGAAAAAATAAAGGCATTAGAGACCATCCGTCACGATGGACACCCCTGCCCAGGTTTTGGCCACACTCTTGAATCCTTAACTTTCTGTGTCTTCGTAGAAGGTAGAGAATCTCTGGATTTCTGGCTGAGGATGGCACTGTGCCATGGTCTGCTCCTCTCCTTTTCGGGGCCTGTGGCTGTATGAGAGAGAATAAAACCAATGGGGCATGCCCCCTGACTCACCACGGACCAGCCCTGCCCAGGTCTCTGCCACACTCTTGAATCCTTACCTTTGTGGCCGTGTTCTCGCACAAGGTAGAGAATGTCTGGGTGCTTGAGGATGGCAGTGCACCCTGCTCTGCTCCGGTTCCCATCTTTCCTTGCAGCTCTAAATGGCAGGCAATTGGGAAAAAATAAAGGCATTAGAGACCTTCTGTCACGAAGGACACCCCTTCTCAGGTTTCAGCCACACTCTTGAATCCTAAACTTTCTCTGTCATTGTAGAAGGAAGAGAAGCTCTGGATTTCTGGCTGAGGATGGCACTGTGCCATGGTCTGCTCCTCTCCTTTTCAGGGTCTGTGGCTGTATGAGAGAGAATAAAACCAATGGGGCATGCACCCTGACTCACCACGGACCACCCCTGCCCAGGTCTCTGCCACACTCTTGAATCCTTGCATTTGTGTCCATGTTCTTGTAGAAGGTAGAGAATCTCTGGGTGCTTGAGGATGGCAGTGCACCCTGCTCTGCTCCGGTTCCCATCTCTCCTTGCAGCTCTAAATGGCAGGCAATTGGGAAAAAATAAAGGCATTAGAGACCATCCGTCACGATGGACACCCCTGCCCAGGTTTTGGCCACACTCTTGAATCCTTAACTTTCTGTGTCTTCGTAGAAGGTAGAGAATCTCTGGATTTCTGGCTGAGGATGGCACTGTGCCATGGTCTGCTCCTCTCCTTTTTGGGGCCTGTGGCTGTATGAGAGAGAATAAAACCAATGGGGCATGCCCCCTGACTCACCACGGACCAGCCCTGCCCAGGTCTCTGCCACACTCTTGAATCCTTAACTTTCTCTGTCTTTGTAGAAGGTAGAGAAGCTCTGGATTTCTGGCTGAGGATGGCACTGTGCCATGGTCTGCTCCTCTCCTTTTTGGGACCTGTGGCTGTATGAGAGAGAATAAAACCAATGGGGCATGCCCCCTGACTCACCACGGACCACCCCTGCCCAGGTCTCTGCCACACTCTTGAATCCCTAACTTTGTGTCCATGTTCTTGTAGAAGGTAGAGAATCTCTGAGTGCTTGAGGATGGCAGTGCACCCTGCTCTGCTCCGGTTCCCATCTCTCCTTGCAGCTCTAAATGGCAGGCAATTGGGAAAAAATAAAGGCATTAGAGACCATCCGTCTCGAAGGACACCCCTGCCCAGGTTTCGGCCACCCTCTTGAATCCTTAACTTTCTGTGTCTTCGTAGAAGGGAGAGAAGCTCTGGATTTCTGGCTGAGGATGGCACTGTGCCATGGTCTGCTCTTCTCCTTTTCGGGGCCTGTGGCTGTATGAGAGAGAATAAAACCAATGGGGCATGCACCCTGACTCACCACGGACCACCCCTGCCCAGGTCACTTCCAGACTCTTGAATCCTTAACTTTGTGGCCATGTTCTCGCACAAGGTAGAGAATCTCTGGGTGCTTGAGGATGGCAGTGCACCCTGCTCTGCTCCGGTTCCCATCTCTCCTTGCAGGTCTAAATGGCAGGCAATTGGGAAAAATAAAGGCATTAGAGACGATCCGTTCACGAAGGACACTCCTGCCCAGGTTTCGGCCACCCTCTTGAATCCTTAACTTTCTGTGTCTTCGTAGAAGGTAGAGAATCTCTGGATTTCTGGCTGAGGATGGCACTGTGCCATGGTCTGCTCCTCTCCTTTTCGAGGCCTGTGGCTGTATGAGAGAGGATAAAACCAATGGGGCATGCACCCTGACTCACCACGGCCCCCCCTGCCCAGGTCTCTGCCACACTCTTGAATCCTTGCCTTTGTGTCCGCGTTCTTGTAGAAGGTAGAGAATCTCTGGGTGCTTGAGGATGGCAGTGCACCCTGCTCTGCTCCAGTTCCCATCTCTCCTTGCAGCTCTAAATGGCAGGCAATTGGGAAAAAATAAAGGCATTAGAGACCATCCGTCACGATGGACACCCCTGCCCAGGTTTTGGCCACACTCTTGAATCCTTAACTTTCTGTGTCTTCGTAGAAGGTAGAGAATCTCTGGATTTCTGGCTGAGGATGGCACTGTGCCATGGTCTGCTCCTCTCCTTTTTGGGGCCTGTGGCTGTATGAGAGAGAATAAAACCAATGGGGCATGCACCCTGACTCACCACGGACCACCCCTGCCCAGGTCACTGCCAGACTCTTGAATCCTTACCTTTGTGGCCGTATTCTCGCACAAGGTAGAGAATCTCTGGGTGCTTGAGGATGGCAGTGCACCCTGCTCTGCTCCGGTTCCCATCTGTCCTTGCAGCTCTAAATGGCAGGCAATTGGGAAATAATAAAGGCATTAGAGACCATCCGTTCACGAAGGACACCCCTGCCCAGGTTTCGGCCACCCTCTTGAATCCTTAACTTTCTGTGTCTTCGTAGAAGGTAGAGAATCTCTGGATTTCTGGCTGAGGATGGCACTGTGCCATGGTCTGCTCCTCTCCTTTTCGGGGCCTGTGGCTGTATGAGAGAGAATAAAAGCAATGGGGCATGCACCCTGACTCACCACGGACCACCCCTGCCCAGGTCTCTGCCACACTCTTGAATCCCTAACTTTGCGTCCATGTTCTTGTAGAAAGTAGAGAATCTCTGGGTGCTTGAGGATGGCAGTGCACCCTGCTCTGCTCCGGTTCCCATCTCTCCTTGCAGCTCTAAATGGCAGGCAATTGGGAAAAAATAAAGGCATTAGAGACGATCCGTTCACGAAGGACACCCCTGCCTAGGTTTCGGCCACACTCTTGAATCCTTAACTTTCTGTGTCTTCGTAAAAGGTAGAGAAGCTCTGGATTTCTGGCTGAGGATGGCACTGTGCCATGGTCTGCTCCTCTCCTTTTCGGGGCCTGTGGCTGTATGAGAGAGAATAAAACCAATGGGGCATGCACCCTGACTCACCACGGACCACCCCTGCCCAGGTCTCTGCCACACTCTTGAATCCTTAACTTTCTCTGTCTTTGTAGAAGGAAGAGAAGCTCTGGATTTCTGGCTGAGGATGGCACTGTGCCATGGTCTGCTCCTCTCCTTTTTGGGGCCTGTGGCTGTATGAGAGAGAATAAAAACAATGGGGCATGCACCCTGACTCACCACGGACCACCCCTGCCCAGGTCTCTGCCACACTCTTGAATCCTTGCATTTGTGTCCATGTTCTTGTAGAAGGTAGAGAATCTCTGGGTGCTTGAGGATGGCAGTGCACCCTGCTCTGCTCCGGTTCCCATCTCTCCTTGCAGCTCTAAATGGCAGGCAATTGGGAAAAAATAAAGGCATTAGAGACCATCCGTCACGATGGACACCCGTGCCCAGGTTTTGGCCACACTCTTGAATCCTTAACTTTCTGTGTCTTCGTAGAAGGTAGAGAATCTCTGGATTTCTGGCTGAGGATGGCACTGTGCCATGGTCTGCTCCTCTCCTTTTCGGGGCCTGTGGCTGTATGAGAGAGAATAAAACCAATGGGGCATGCACCCCGACTCACCACGGACCACCCCTGCCCAGGTCTCTGCCACACTCTTGAATCCTTAACTTTCTCTGTCTTTGTAGAAGGAAGATAAGCTCTGGATTTCTGGCTGAGGATGGCACTGTGCCATGGTCTGCTCCTCTCCTTTTTGGGGCCTGTGGCTGTATGAGAGAGAATAAAACCAATGGGGCAGGCACCCTGACTCACCACGGACCACCCCTGCCCAGGTCTCTGCCACACTCTTGAATCCTTAACTTTGTGTCCATGTTCTTGTAGAAGGTAGAGAATCTCTGGGTGCTTGAGGATGGCAGTGCACCCTGCTCTGCTCCGGTTCCCATCTCTCCTTGCAGCTCTAAATGGCAGGCAATTGGGAAAAAATAAAGGCATTAGAGACCATCCGTCACGATGGACACCCGTGCCCAGGTTTGGCCACACTCTTGAATCCTTAACTTTCTGTGTCTTCGTAGAAGGTAGAGAATCTCTGGATTTCTGGCTGAGGATGGCACTGTGCCATGGTCTGCTCCTCTCCTTTTTGGGGCCTGTGGCTGTATCAGAGAGAATAAAACCAATGGGGCATGCACCCTGACTCACCACGGACCACCCCTGCCCAGGTCTCTGCCACACTCTTGAATCCTTACCTTTGTGGCCGTGTTCTCGCACAAGGTAGAGAATGTCTGGGTGCTTGAGGATGGCAGTGCACCCTGCTCTGCTCCGGTTCCCATCTTTCCTTGCAGCTCTAAATGGCAGGCAATTGGGAAAAAATAAAGGCATTAGAGACCTTCTGTCACGAAGGACACCCCTTCTCAGGTTTCAGCCACACTCTTGAATCCTAAACTTTCTCTGTCATTGTAGAAGGAAGAGAAGCTCTGGATTTCTGGCTGAGGATGGCACTGTGCCATGGTCTGCTCCTCTCCTTTTCGGGGTCTGTGGCTGTATGAGAGAGAATAAAACCAATGGGGCATGCACCCTGACTCACCACGGACCACCCCTGCCCAGGTCTCTGCCACACTCTTGAATCCTTGCATTTGTGTCCATGTTCTTGTAGAAGGTAGAGAATCTCTGGGTGCTTGAGGATGGCAGTGCACCCTGCTCTGCTCCGGTTCCCATCTCTCCTTGCAGCTCTAAATGGCAGGCAATTGGGAAAAAATAAAGGCATTAGAGACCATCCGTCACGATGGACACCCCTGCCCAGGTTTTGGCCACACTCTTGAATCCTTAACTTTCTGTGTCTTCGTAGAAGGTAGAGAATCTCTGGATTTCTGGCTGAGGATGGCACTGTGCCATGGTCTGCTCCTCTCCTTTTCGGGGCCTGTGGCTGTATGAGAGAGAATAAAACCAATGGGGCATGCCCCCTGACTCACCACGGACCAGCCCTGCCCAGGTCTCTGCCACACTCTTGAATCCTTAACTTTCTCTGTCTTTGTAGAAGGTAGAGAAGCTCTGGATTTCTGGCTGAGGATGGCACTGTGCCATGGTCTGCTCCTCTCCTTTTTGGGACCTGTGGCTGTATGAGAGAGAATAAAACCAATGGGGCATGCCCCCTGACTCACCACGGACCACCCCTGCCCAGGTCTCTGCCACACTCTTGAATCCCTAACTTTGTGTCCATGTTCTTGTAGAAAGTAGAGAATCTCTGAGTGCTTGAGGATGGCAGTGCACCCTGCTCTGCTCCGGTTCCCATCTCTCCTTGCAGGTCTAAATGGCAGGCAATTGGGAAAAATAAAGGCATTAGAGACGATCCGTTCACGAAGGACACTCCTGCGCAGGTTTCGGCCACCCTCTTGAATCCTTAACTTTCTGTGTCTTCGTAGAAGGTAGAGAATCTCTGGATTTCTGGCTGAGGATGGCACTGTGCCATGGTCTGCTCCTCTCCTTTTCGAGGCCTGTGGCTGTATGAGAGAGGATAAAACCAATGGGGCATGCACCCTGACTCACCACGGCCCCCCCTGCCCAGGTCTCTGCCACACTCTTGAGTCCTTGCCTTTGTGTCCGCGTTCTTGTAGAAGGTAGAGAATCTCTGGGTGCTTGAGGATGGCAGTGCACCCTGCTCTGCTCCAGTTCCCATCTCTCCTTGCAGCTCTAAATGGCAGGCAATTGGGAAAAAATAAAGGCATTAGAGACCATCCGTCACGATGGACACCCCTGCCCAGGTTTTGGCCACACTCTTGAATCCTTAACTTTCTGTGTCTTCGTAGAAGGTAGAGAATCTCTGGATTTCTGGCTGAGGATGGCACTGTGCCATGGTCTGCTCCTCTCCTTTTTGGGGCCTGTGGCTGTATGAGAGAGAATAAAACCAATGGGGCATGCACCCTGACTCACCACGGACCACCCCTGCCCAGGTCACTGCCAGACTCTTGAATCCTTACCTTTGTGGCCGTATTCTCGCACAAGGTAGAGAATCTCTGGGTGCTTGAGGATGGCAGTGCACCCTGCTCTGCTCCGGTTCCCATCTGTCCTTGCAGCTCTAAATGGCAGGCAATTGGGAAATAATAAAGGCATTAGAGACCATCCGTTCACGAAGGACACCCCTGCCCAGGTTTCGGCCACCCTCTTGAATCCTTAACTTTCTGTGTCTTCGTAGAAGGTAGAGAATCTCTGGATTTCTGGCTGAGGATGGCACTGTGCCATGGTCTGCTCCTCTCCTTTTCGGGGCCTGTGGCTGTATGAGAGAGAATAAAAGCAATGGGGCATGCACCCTGACTCACCACGGACCACCCCTGCCCAGGTCTCTTCCACACTCTTGAATCCTTACATTTGTGGCCGTGTTCTTGCAGAAGGTAGAGAATCTCTGGGTGCTTGAGGATGGCAGTGCACCCTGCTCTGCTCCGGTTCCCATCTCTCCTTGCAGCTCTAAATGGCAGGCAATTGGGAAAAAATAAAGGCATTAGAGACCATCCGTCACGATGGACACCCCTGCCCAGGTTTTGGCCACCCTCTTGAATCCTTAACTTTCTGTGTCTTTGTAGAAGGTAGAGAATCTCTGGATTTCTGGCTGAGGATGGCACTGTGCCATGGTCTGCTCCTCTCCTTTTTGGTGCCTGTGGCTGTATGAGAGAGAATAAAAACAATGGGGCATGCACCCTGACTCACCACGGACCACCCCTGCCCAGGTCTCTGCCACACTCTTGAATCCCTAACTTTGTGTCCATGTTCTTGTAGAAAGTAGAGAATCTCTGGGTGCTTGAGGATGGCAGTGCACCCTGCTCTGCTCCGGTTCCCATCTCTCCTTGCAGCTCTAAATGGCAGGCAATTGGGAAAAAATAAAGGCATTAGAGACCATCCGTTCACGAAGGACACGCCTGCCCAGGTCTCTGCCACACTCTTGAATCCTTAACTTTCTCTGTCTTTGTAGAAGGAAGAGAAGCTCTGGATTTCTGGCTGAGGATGGCACTGTGCCATGGTCTGCTCCTCTCCTTTTTGGGACCTGTGGCTGTATGAGAGAGAATAAAACCAATGGGGCATGCCCCCTGACTCACCACGGACCACCCCTGCCCAGGTCTCTGCCACACTCTTGAATCCCTAACTTTGTGTCCATGTTCTTGTAGAAGGTAGAGAATCTCTGAGTGCTTGAGGATGGCAGTGCACCCTGCTCTGCTCCGGTTCCCATCTCTCCTTGCAGCTCTAAATGGCAGGCAATTGGGAAAAAATAAAGGCATTAGAGACCATCCGTCTCGAAGGACACCCCTGCCCAGGTTTCGGCCACCCTCTTGAATCCTTAACTTTCTGTGTCTTCGTAGAAGGGAGAGAAGCTCTGGATTTCTGGCTGAGGATGGCACTGTGCCATGGTCTGCTCCTCTCCTTTTCGGGGCCTGTGGCTGTATGAGAGAGAATAAAACCAATGGGGCATGCACCCTGACTCACCACGGACCACCCCTGCCCAGGTCTCTGCCAGACTCTTGAATCCTTAACTTTGTGGCCGTGTTC
Organism: Numenius arquata; assembly: GCF_964106895.1. NCBI lineage: Eukaryota > Metazoa > Chordata > Aves > Charadriiformes > Scolopacidae > Numenius > Numenius arquata. Next base: position 57,500,254 of record NC_133616.1, on the reverse strand, counting down.
TCGCACAAGGTAGAGAATCTCTGGGTGCTTGAGGATGGCAGTGCACCCTGCTCTGCTCCGGTTCCCATCTCTCCTTCCAGCTCTAAATGGCAGGCAATTGGGAAAAATAAAGGCATTAGAGACGATCCGTTCACGAAGGACACCCCTGCCCAGGTTTCGGCCACCCTCTTGAATCCTTAACTTTCTGTGTCTTCGTAGAAGGTAGAGAATCTCTGGATTTCTGGCTGAGGATGGCACTGTGCCATGGTCTGCTCCTCTCCTTTTCGGGGCCTGTGGCTGTATGAGAGAGAATAAAAGCAATGGGGCATGCACCCTGACTCACCACGGACCACCCCTGCCCAGGTCTCTTCCACACTCTTGAATCCTTACATTTGTGGCCGTGTTCTTGCAGAAGGTAGAGAATCTCTGGGTGCTTGAGGATGGCAGTGCACCCTGCTCTGCTCCGGTTCCCATCTCTCCTTGCAGCTCTAAATGGCAGGCAATTGGGAAAAAATAAAGGCATTAGAGACCATCCGTCACGATGGACACCCCTGCCCAGGTTTTGGCCACCCTCTTGAATCCTTAACTTTCTGTGTCTTTGTAGAAGGTAGAGAATCTCTGGATTTCTGGCTGAGGATGGCACTGTGCCATGGTCTGCTCCTCTCCTTTTTGGTGCCTGTGGCTGTATGAGAGAGAATAAAAACAATGGGGCATGCACCCTGACTCACCACGGACCACCCCTGCCCAGGTCTCTGCCACACTCTTGAATCCCTAACTTTGTGTCCATGTTCTTGTAGAAAGTAGAGAATCTCTGAGTGCTTGAGGATGGCAGTGCACCCTGCTCTGCTCCGGTTCCCATCTCTCCTTGCAGCTCTAAATGGCAGGCAATTGGGAAAAAATAAAGGCATTAGAGACCATCCGTCACGAAGGACACACCTGCCCAGGTTTCGGCCACCCTCTTGAATCCTTAACATTCTGTGTCTTCGTAGAAGGGAGAGAATCTCTGGATTTCTGGCTGAGGATGGCACTGTGCCATGGTCTGCTCCTCTCCTTTTCGGGGCCTGTGGCTGTATGAGAGAGAATAAAACCAATGGGGCATGCACCCTGACTCACCACGGACCACCCCTGCCCAGGTCTCTGCCACACTCTTGAATCCTTAACTTTCTCTGTCTTTGTAGAAGGAAGAGAAGCTCTGGATTTCTGGCTGAGGATGGCACTGTGCCATGGTCTGCTCCTCTCCTTTTTGGGGCCTGTGGCTGTATGAGAGAGAATAAAAACAATGGGGCATGCACCCTGACTCACCACGGACCACCCCTGCCCAGGTCTCTGCCACACTCTTGAATCCTTGCATTTGTGTCCATGTTCTTGTAGAAGGTAGAGAATCTCTGGGTGCTTGAGGATGGCAGTGCACCCTGCTCTGCTCCGGTTCCCATCTCTCCTTGCAGCTCTAAATGGCAGGCAATTGGGAAAAAATAAAGGCATTAGAGACCATCCGTCACGATGGACACCCGTGCCCAGGTTTTGGCCACACTCTTGAATCCTTAACTTTCTGTGTCTTCGTAGAAGGTAGAGAATCTCTGGATTTCTGGCTGAGGATGGCACTGTGCCATGGTCTGCTCCTCTCCTTTTCGGGGCCTGTGGCTGTATGAGAGAGAATAAAACCAATGGGGCATGCCCCCTGACTCACCACGGACCACCCCTGCCCAGGTCTCTGCCACACTCTTGAATCCTTAACTTTCTCTGTCTTTGTAGAAGGAAGAGAAGCTCTGGATTTCTGGCTGAGGATGGCACTGTGCCATGGTCTGCTCCTCTCCTTTTTGGGACCTGTGGCTGTATGAGAGAGAATAAAACCAATGGGGCATGCCCCCTGACTCACCACGGACCACCCCTGCCCAGGTCTCTGCCACACTCTTGAATCCCTAACTTTGTGTCCATGTTCTTGTAGAAGGTAGAGAATCTCTGAGTGCTTGAGGATGGCAGTGCACCCTGCTCTGCTCCGGTTCCCATCTCTCCTTGCAGCTCTAAATGGCAGGCAATTGGGAAAAAATAAAGGCATTAGAGACCATCCGTCTCGAAGGACACCCCTGCCCAGGTTTCGGCCACCCTCTTGAATCCTTAACTTTCTGTGTCTTCGTAGAAGGGAGAGAAGCTCTGGATTTCTGGCTGAGGATGGCACTGTGCCATGGTCTGCTCCTCTCCTTTTCGGGGCCTGTGGCTGTATGAGAGAGAATAAAACCAATGGGGCATGCACCCTGACTCACCACGGACCACCCCTGCCCAGGTCACTGCCAGACTCTTGAATCCTTAACTTTGTGGCCGTGTTCTCGCACAAGGTAGAGAATCTCTGGGTGCTTGAGGATGGCAGTGCACCCTGCTCTGCTCCGGTTCCCATCTCTCCTTGCAGCTCTAAATGGCAGGCAATTGGGAAAAATAAAGGCATTAGAGACGATCCGTTCACGAAGGACACTCCTGCCCAGGTTTCGGCCACACTCTTGAATCCTTAACTTTCTCTGTCTTTGTAGAAGGAAGAGAAGCTCTGGATTTCTGGCTGAGGATGGCACTGTGCCATGGTCTGCTCCTCTCCTTTTCGGGGCCTGTGGCTGTATGAGAGAGAATAAAAACAATGGGGCATGCACCCTGACTCACCACGGACCACCCCTGCCCAGGTCTCTGCCACACTCTTGAATCCCTAACTTTGTGTCCATGTTCTTGTAGAAGGTAGAGAATCTCTGGGTGCTTGAGGATGGCAGTGCACCCTGCTCTGCTCCGGTTCCCATCTCTCCTTGCAGCTCTAAATGGCAGGCAATTGGGAAAAAATAAAGGCATTAGAGACCATCCGTCACGATGGACACCCCTGCCCAGGTTTCGGCCACCCTCTTGAATCCTTAACTTTCTGTGTCTTCGTAGAAGGTAGAGAATCTCTGGATTTCTGGCTGAGGATGGCACTGTGCCATGGTCTGCTCCTCTCCTTTTTGGGGCCTGTGGCTGTATGAGAGAGAATAAAACCAATGGGGCATGCACCCTGACTCACCACGGACCACCCCTGCCCAGGTCTCTGCCACACTCTTGAATCCCTAACTTTGCGTCCATGTTCTTGTAGAAAGTAGAGAATCTCTGGGTGCTTGAGGATGGCAGTGCACCCTGCTCTGCTCCGGTTCCCATCTCTCCTTGCAGCTCTAAATGGCAGGCAATTGGGAAAAAATAAAGGCATTAGAGACGATCCGTTCACGAAGGACACCCCTGCCTAGGTTTCGGCCACACTCTTGAATCCTTAACTTTCTGTGTCTTCGTAAAAGGTAGAGAAGCTCTGGATTTCTGGCTGAGGATGGCACTGTGCCATGGTCTGCTCCTCTCCTTTTCGGGGCCTGTGGCTGTATGAGAGAGAATAAAACCAATGGGGCATGCACCCTGACTCACCACGGACCACCCCTGCCCAGGTCTCTGCCACACTCTTGAATCCTTAACTTTCTCTGTCTTTGTAGAAGGAAGAGAAGCTCTGGATTTCTGGCTGAGGATGGCACTGTGCCATGGTCTGCTCCTCTCCTTTTTGGGGCCTGTGGCTGTATGAGAGAGAATAAAAACAATGGGGCATGCACCCTGACTCACCACGGACCACCCCTGCCCAGGTCTCTGCCACACTCTTGAATCCTTGCATTTGTGTCCATGTTCTTGTAGAAGGTAGAGAATCTCTGGGTGCTTGAGGATGGCAGTGCACCCTGCTCTGCTCCGGTTCCCATCTCTCCTTGCAGCTCTAAATGGCAGGCAATTGGGAAAAAATAAAGGCATTAGAGACCATCCGTCACGATGGACACCCGTGCCCAGGTTTTGGCCACACTCTTGAATCCTTAACTTTCTGTGTCTTCATAGAAGGTAGAGAATCTCTGGATTTCTGGCTGAGGATGGCACTGTGCCATGGTCTGCTCCTCTCCTTTTTGGGGCCTGTGGCTGTATGAGAGAGAATAAAACCAATGGGGCATGCACCCCGACTCACCACGGACCACCCCTGCCCAGGTCTCTGCCACACTCTTGAATCCCTAACTTTCTCTGTCTTTGTAGAAGGAAGATAAGCTCTGGATTTCTGGCTGAGGATGGCACTGTGCCATGGTCTGCTCCTCTCCTTTTTGGGGCCTGTGGCTGTATGAGAGAGAATAAAACCAATGGGGCAGGCACCCTGACTCACCACGGACCACCCCTGCCCAGGTCTCTGCCACACTCTTGAATCCTTAACTTTGTGTCCATGTTCTTGTAGAAGGTAGAGAATCTCTGGGTGCTTGAGGATGGCAGTGCACCCTGCTCTGCTCCGGTTCCCATCTCTCCTTGCAGCTCTAAATGGCAGGCAATTGGGAAAAAATAAAGGCATTAGAGACCATCCGTCACGATGGACACCCGTGCCCAGGTTTGGCCACACTCTTGAATCCTTAACTTTCTGTGTCTTCGTAGAAGGTAGAGAATCTCTGGATTTCTGGCTGAGGATGGCACTGTGCCATGGTCTGCTCCTCTCCTTTTTGGGGCCTGTGGCTGTATCAGAGAGAATAAAACCAATGGGGCATGCACCCTGACTCACCACGGACCACCCCTGCCCAGGTCTCTGCCACACTCTTGAATCCTTACCTTTGTGGCCGTGTTCTCGCACAAGGTAGAGAATGTCTGGGTGCTTGAGGATGGCAGTGCACCCTGCTCTGCTCCGGTTCCCATCTTTCCTTGCAGCTCTAAATGGCAGGCAATTGGGAAAAAATAAAGGCATTAGAGACCTTCTGTCACGAAGGACACCCCTTCTCAGGTTTCAGCCACACTCTTGAATCCTAAACTTTCTCTGTCATTGTAGAAGGAAGAGAAGCTCTGGATTTCTGGCTGAGGATGGCACTGTGCCATGGTCTGCTCCTCTCCTTTTCAGGGTCTGTGGCTGTATGAGAGAGAATAAAACCAATGGGGCATGCACCCTGACTCACCACGGACCACCCCTGCCCAGGTCTCTGCCACACTCTTGAATCCTTGCATTTGTGTCCATGTTCTTGTAGAAGGTAGAGAATCTCTGGGTGCTTGAGGATGGCAGTGCACCCTGCTCTGCTCCGGTTCCCATCTCTCCTTGCAGCTCTAAATGGCAGGCAATTGGGAAAAAATAAAGGCATTAGAGACCATCCGTCACGATGGACACCCCTGCCCAGGTTTTGGCCACACTCTTGAATCCTTAACTTTCTGTGTCTTCGTAGAAGGTAGAGAATCTCTGGATTTCTGGCTGAGGATGGCACTGTGCCATGGTCTGCTCCTCTCCTTTTCGGGGCCTGTGGCTGTATGAGAGAGAATAAAACCAATGGGGCATGCCCCCTGACTCACCACGGACCAGCCCTGCCCAGGTCTCTGCCACACTCTTGAATCCTTAACTTTCTCTGTCTTTGTAGAAGGTAGAGAAGCTCTGGATTTCTGGCTGAGGATGGCACTGTGCCATGGTCTGCTCCTCTCCTTTTTGGGACCTGTGGCTGTATGAGAGAGAATAAAACCAATGGGGCATGCCCCCTGACTCACCACGGACCACCCCTGCCCAGGTCTCTGCCACACTCTTGAATCCCTAACTTTGTGTCCATGTTCTTGTAGAAGGTAGGGAATCTCTGAGTGCTTGAGGATGGCAGTGCACCCTGCTCTGCTCCGGTTCCCATCTCTCCTTGCAGCTCTAAATGGCAGGCAATTGGGAAAAAATAAAGGCATTAGAGACCATCCGTCTCGAAGGACACCCCTGCCCAGGTTTCGGCCACCCTCTTGAATCCTTAACTTTCTGTGTCTTCGTAGAAGGGAGAGAAGCTCTGGATTTCTGGCTGAGGATGGCACTGTGCCATGGTCTGCTCCTCTCCTTTTCGGGGCCTGTGGCTGTATGAGAGAGAATAAAACCAATGGGGCATGCACCCTGACTCACCACGGACCACCCCTGCCCAGGTCACTGCCAGACTCTTGAATCCTTAACTTTGTGGCCGTGTTCTCGCACAAGGTAGAGAATCTCTGGGTGCTTGAGGATGGCAGTGCACCCTGCTCTGCTCCGGTTCCCATCTCTCCTTGCAGGTCTAAATGGCAGGCAATTGGGAAAAATAAAGGCATTAGAGACGATCCGTTCACGAAGGACACTCCTGCCCAGGTTTCGGCCACCCTCTTGAATCCTTAACTTTCTGTGTCTTCGTAGAAGGTAGAGAATCTCTGGATTTCTGGCTGAGGATGGCACTGTGCCATGGTCTGCTCCTCTCCTTTTCGAGGCCTGTGGCTGTATGAGAGAGGATAAAACCAATGGGGCATGCACCCTGACTCACCACGGCCCCCCCTGCCCAGGTCTCTGCCACACTCTTGAATCCTTGCATTTGTGTCCATGTTCTTGTAGAAGGTAGAGAATCTCTGGGTGCTTGAGGATGGCAGTGCACCCTGCTCTGCTCCGGTTCCCATCTCTCCTTGCAGCTCTAAATGGCAGGCAATTGGGAAAAAATAAAGGCATTAGAGACCATCCGTCACGATGGACACCCGTGCCCAGGTTTTGGCCACACTCTTGAATCCTTAACTTTCTGTGTCTTCGTAGAAGGTAGAGAATCTCTGGATTTCTGGCTGAGGATGGCACTGTGCCATGGTCTGCTCCTCTCCTTTTCGGGGCCTGTGGCTGTATGAGAGAGAATAAAACCAATGGGGCATGCCCCCTGACTCACCACGGACCACCCCTGCCCAGGTCTCTGCCACACTCTTGAATCCTTAACTTTCTCTGTCTTTGTAGAAGGAAGAGAAGCTCTGGATTTCTGGCTGAGGATGGCACTGTGCCATGGTCTGCTCCTCTCCTTTTTGGGACCTGTGGCTGTATGAGAGAGAATAAAACCAATGGGGCATGCCCCCTGACTCACCACGGACCACCCCTGCCCAGGTCTCTGCCACACTCTTGAATCCCTAACTTTGTGTCCATGTTCTTGTAGAAGGTAGAGAATCTCTGAGTGCTTGAGGATGGCAGTGCACCCTGCTCTGCTCCGGTTCCCATCTCTCCTTGCAGCTCTAAATGGCAGGCAATTGGGAAAAAATAAAGGCATTAGAGACCATCCGTCTCGAAGGACACCCCTGCCCAGGTTTCGGCCACCCTCTTGAATCCTTAACTTTCTGTGTCTTCGTAGAAGGGAGAGAAGCTCTGGATTTCTGGCTGAGGATGGCACTGTGCCATGGTCTGCTCCTCTCCTTTTCGGGGCCTGTGGCTGTATGAGAGAGAATAAAACCAATGGGGCATGCACCCTGACTCACCACGGACCACCCCTGCCCAGGTCACTGCCAGACTCTTGAATCCTTAACTTTGTGGCCGTGTTCTCGCACAAGGTAGAGAATCTCTGGGTGCTTGAGGATGGCAGTGCACCCTGCTCTGCTCCGGTTCCCATCTCTCCTTGCAGCTCTAAATGGCAGGCAATTGGGAAAAATAAAGGCATTAGAGACGATCCGTTCACGAAGGACACTCCTGCCCAGGTTTCGGCCACACTCTTGAATCCTTAACTTTCTCTGTCTTTGTAGAAGGAAGAGAAGCTCTGGATTTCTGGCTGAGGATGGCACTGTGCCATGGTCTGCTCCTCTCCTTTTCGGGGCCTGTGGCTGTATGAGAGAGAATAAAAACAATGGGGCATGCACCCTGACTCACCACGGACCACCCCTGCCCAGGTCTCTGCCACACTCTTGAATCCCTAACTTTGTGTCCATGTTCTTGTAGAAGGTAGAGAATCTCTGGGTGCTTGAGGATGGCAGTGCACCCTGCTCTGCTCCGGTTCCCATCTCTCCTTGCAGCTCTAAATGGCAGGCAATTGGGAAAAAATAAAGGCATTAGAGACCATCCGTCACGATGGACACCCCTGCCCAGGTTTCGGCCACCCTCTTGAATCCTTAACTTTCTGTGTCTTCGTAGAAGGTAGAGAATCTCTGGATTTCTGGCTGAGGATGGCACTGTGCCATGGTCTGCTCCTCTCCTTTTTGGGGCCTGTGGCTGTATGAGAGAGAATAAAACCAATGGGGCATGCACCCTGACTCACCACGGACCACCCCTGCCCAGGTCTCTGCCACACTCTTGAATCCCTAACTTTGCGTCCATGTTCTTGTAGAAAGTAGAGAATCTCTGGGTGCTTGAGGATGGCAGTGCACCCTGCTCTGCTCCGGTTCCCATCTCTCCTTGCAGCTCTAAATGGCAGGCAATTGGGAAAAAATAAAGGCATTAGAGACGATCCGTTCACGAAGGACACCCCTGCCTAGGTTTCGGCCACACTCTTGAATCCTTAACTTTCTGTGTCTTCGTAAAAGGTAGAGAAGCTCTGGATTTCTGGCTGAGGATGGCACTGTGCCATGGTCTGCTCCTCTCCTTTTCGGGGCCTGTGGCTGTATGAGAGAGAATAAAACCAATGGGGCATGCACCCTGACTCACCACGGACCACCCCTGCCCAGGTCTCTGCCACACTCTTGAATCCTTAACTTTCTCTGTCTTTGTAGAAGGAAGAGAAGCTCTGGATTTCTGGCTGAGGATGGCACTGTGCCATGGTCTGCTCCTCTCCTTTTTGGGGCCTGTGGCTGTATGAGAGAGAATAAAAACAATGGGGCATGCACCCTGACTCACCACGGACCACCCCTGCCCAGGTCTCTGCCACACTCTTGAATCCTTGCATTTGTGTCCATGTTCTTGTAGAAGGTAGAGAATCTCTGGGTGCTTGAGGATGGCAGTGCACCCTGCTCTGCTCCGGTTCCCATCTCTCCTTGCAGCTCTAAATGGCAGGCAATTGGGAAAAAATAAAGGCATTAGAGACCATCCGTCACGATGGACACCCGTGCCCAGGTTTTGGCCACACTCTTGAATCCTTAACTTTCTGTGTCTTCATAGAAGGTAGAGAATCTCTGGATTTCTGGCTGAGGATGGCACTGTGCCATGGTCTGCTCCTCTCCTTTTTGGGGCCTGTGGCTGTATGAGAGAGAATAAAACCAATGGGGCATGCACCCCGACTCACCACGGACCACCCCTGCCCAGGTCTCTGCCACACTCTTGAATCCCTAACTTTCTCTGTCTTTGTAGAAGGAAGATAAGCTCTGGATTTCTGGCTGAGGATGGCACTGTGCCATGGTCTGCTCCTCTCCTTTTTGGGGCCTGTGGCTGTATGAGAGAGAATAAAACCAATGGGGCAGGCACCCTGACTCACCACGGACCACCCCTGCCCAGGTCTCTGCCACACTCTTGAATCCTTAACTTTGTGTCCATGTTCTTGTAGAAGGTAGAGAATCTCTGGGTGCTTGAGGATGGCAGTGCACCCTGCTCTGCTCCGGTTCCCATCTCTCCTTGCAGCTCTAAATGGCAGGCAATTGGGAAAAAATAAAGGCATTAGAGACCATCCGTCACGATGGACACCCGTGCCCAGGTTTGGCCACACTCTTGAATCCTTAACTTTCTGTGTCTTCGTAGAAGGTAGAGAATCTCTGGATTTCTGGCTGAGGATGGCACTGTGCCATGGTCTGCTCCTCTCCTTTTTGGGGCCTGTGGCTGTATCAGAGAGAATAAAACCAATGGGGCATGCACCCTGACTCACCACGGACCACCCCTGCCCAGGTCTCTGCCACACTCTTGAATCCTTACCTTTGTGGCCGTGTTCTCGCACAAGGTAGAGAATGTCTGGGTGCTTGAGGATGGCAGTGCACCCTGCTCTGCTCCGGTTCCCATCTTTCCTTGCAGCTCTAAATGGCAGGCAATTGGGAAAAAATAAAGGCATTAGAGACCTTCTGTCACGAAGGACACCCCTTCTCAGGTTTCAGCCACACTCTTGAATCCTAAACTTTCTCTGTCATTGTAGAAGGAAGAGAAGCTCTGGATTTCTGGCTGAGGATGGCACTGTGCCATGGTCTGCTCCTCTCCTTTTCAGGGTCTGTGGCTGTATGAGAGAGAATAAAACCAATGGGGCATGCACCCTGACTCACCACGGACCACCCCTGCCCAGGTCTCTGCCACACTCTTGAATCCTTGCATTTGTGTCCATGTTCTTGTAGAAGGTAGAGAATCTCTGGGTGCTTGAGGATGGCAGTGCACCCTGCTCTGCTCCGGTTCCCATCTCTCCTTGCAGCTCTAAATGGCAGGCAATTGGGAAAAAATAAAGGCATTAGAGACCATCCGTCACGATGGACACCCCTGCCCAGGTTTTGGCCACACTCTTGAATCCTTAACTTTCTGTGTCTTCGTAGAAGGTAGAGAATCTCTGGATTTCTGGCTGAGGATGGCACTGTGCCATGGTCTGCTCCTCTCCTTTTCGGGGCCTGTGGCTGTATGAGAGAGAATAAAACCAATGGGGCATGCCCCCTGACTCACCACGGACCAGCCCTGCCCAGGTCTCTGCCACACTCTTGAATCCTTAACTTTCTCTGTCTTTGTAGAAGGTAGAGAAGCTCTGGATTTCTGGCTGAGGATGGCACTGTGCCATGGTCTGCTCCTCTCCTTTTTGGGACCTGTGGCTGTATGAGAGAGAATAAAACCAATGGGGCATGCCCCCTGACTCACCACGGACCACCCCTGCCCAGGTCTCTGCCACACTCTTGAATCCCTAACTTTGTGTCCATGTTCTTGTAGAAGGTAGGGAATCTCTGAGTGCTTGAGGATGGCAGTGCACCCTGCTCTGCTCCGGTTCCCATCTCTCCTTGCAGCTCTAAATGGCAGGCAATTGGGAAAAAATAAAGGCATTAGAGACCATCCGTCTCGAAGGACACCCCTGCCCAGGTTTCGGCCACCCTCTTGAATCCTTAACTTTCTGTGTCTTCGTAGAAGGGAGAGAAGCTCTGGATTTCTGGCTGAGGATGGCACTGTGCCATGGTCTGCTCCTCTCCTTTTCGGGGCCTGTGGCTGTATGAGAGAGAATAAAACCAATGGGGCATGCACCCTGACTCACCACGGACCACCCCTGCCCAGGTCACTGCCAGACTCTTGAATCCTTAACTTTGTGGCCGTGTTCTCGCACAAGGTAGAGAATCTCTGGGTGCTTGAGGATGGCAGTGCACCCTGCTCTGCTCCGGTTCCCATCTCTCCTTGCAGGTCTAAATGGCAGGCAATTGGGAAAAATAAAGGCATTAGAGACGATCCGTTCACGAAGGACACTCCTGCCCAGGTTTCGGCCACCCTCTTGAATCCTTAACTTTCTGTGTCTTCGTAGAAGGTAGAGAATCTCTGGATTTCTGGCTGAGGATGGCACTGTGCCATGGTCTGCTCCTCTCCTTTTCGAGGCCTGTGGCTGTATGAGAGAGGATAAAACCAATGGGGCATGCACCCTGACTCACCACGGCCCCCCCTGCCCAGGTCTCTGCCACACTCTTGAATCCTTGCCTTTGTGTCCGCGTTCTTGTAGAAGGTAGAGAATCTCTGGGTGCTTGAGGATGGCAGTGCACCCTGCTCTGCTCCAGTTCCCATCTCTCCTTGCAGCTCTAAATGGCAGGCAATTGGGAAAAAATAAAGGCATTAGAGACCATCCGTCACGATGGACACCCCTGCCCAGGTTTTGGCCACACTCTTGAATCCTTAACTTTCTGTGTCTTCGTAGAAGGTAGAGAATCTCTGGATTTCTGGCTGAGGATGGCACTGTGCCATGGTCTGCTCCTCTCCTTTTTGGGGCCTGTGGCTGTATGAGAGAGAATAAAACCAATGGGGCATGCACCCTGACTCACCACGGACCACCCCTGCCCAGGTCACTGCCAGACTCTTGAATCCTTACCTTTGTGGCCGTATTCTCGCACAAGGTAGAGAATCTCTGGGTGCTTGAGGATGGCAGTGCACCCTGCTCTGCTCCGGTTCCCATCTGTCCTTGCAGCTCTAAATGGCAGGCAATTGGGAAATAATAAAGGCATTAGAGACCATCCGTTCACGAAGGACACCCCTGCCCAGGTTTCGGCCACCCTCTTGAATCCTTAACTTTCTGTGTCTTCGTAGAAGGTAGAGAATCTCTGGATTTCTGGCTGAGGATGGCACTGTGCCATGGTCTGCTCCTCTCCTTTTCGGGGCCTGTGGCTGTATGAGAGAGAATAAAAGCAATGGGGCATGCACCCTGACTCACCACGGACCACCCCTGCCCAGGTCTCTTCCACACTCTTGAATCCTTACATTTGTGGCCGTGTTCTTGCAGAAGGTAGAGAATCTCTGGGTGCTTGAGGATGGCAGTGCACCCTGCTCTGCTCCGGTTCCCATCTCTCCTTGCAGCTCTAAATGGCAGGCAATTGGGAAAAAATAAAGGCATTAGAGACCATCCGTCACGATGGACACCCCTGCCCAGGTTTTGGCCACCCTCTTGAATCCTTAACTTTCTGTGTCTTTGTAGAAGGTAGAGAATCTCTGGATTTCTGGCTGAGGATGGCACTGTGCCATGGTCTGCTCCTCTCCTTTTTGGTGCCTGTGGCTGTATGAGAGAGAATAAAAACAATGGGGCATGCACCCTGACTCACCACGGACCACCCCTGCCCAGGTCTCTGCCACACTCTTGAATCCCTAACTTTGTGTCCATGTTCTTGTAGAAAGTAGAGAATCTCTGGGTGCTTGAGGATGGCAGTGCACCCTGCTCTGCTCCGGTTCCCATCTCTCCTTGCAGCTCTAAATGGCAGGCAATTGGGAAAAAATAAAGGCATTAGAGACCATCCGTTCACGAAGGACACGCCTGCCCAGGTCTCTGCCACACTCTTGAATCCTTAACTTTCTCTGTCTTTGTAGAAGGAAGAGAAGCTCTGGATTTCTGGCTGAGGATGGCACTGTGCCATGGTCTGCTCCTCTCCTTTTTGGGACCTGTGGCTGTATGAGAGAGAATAAAACCAATGGGGCATGCCCCCTGACTCACCACGGACCACCCCTGCCCAGGTCTCTGCCACACTCTTGAATCCCTAACTTTGTGTCCATGTTCTTGTAGAAGGTAGAGAATCTCTGAGTGCTTGAGGATGGCAGTGCACCCTGCTCTGCTCCGGTTCCCATCTCTCCTTGCAGCTCTAAATGGCAGGCAATTGGGAAAAAATAAAGGCATTAGAGACCATCCGTCTCGAAGGACACCCCTGCCCAGGTTTCGGCCACCCTCTTGAATCCTTAACTTTCTGTGTCTTCGTAGAAGGGAGAGAAGCTCTGGATTTCTGGCTGAGGATGGCACTGTGCCATGGTCTGCTCCTCTCCTTTTCGGGGCCTGTGGCTGTATGAGAGAGAATAAAACCAATGGGGCATGCACCCTGACTCACCACGGACCACCCCTGCCCAGGTCTCTGCCAGACTCTTGAATCCTTAACTTTGTGGCCGTGTTCTCGCACAAGGTAGAGAATCTCTGGGTGCTTGAGGATGGCAGTGCACCCTGCTCTGCTCCGGTTCCCATCTCTCCTTCCAGCTCTAAATGGCAGGCAATTGGGAAAAATAAAGGCATTAGAGACGATCCGTTCACGAAGGACACTCCTGCCCAGGTTTCGGCCACCCTCTTGAATCCTTAACTTTCTCTGTCTTCGTAGAAGGTAGAGAATCTCTGGATTTCTGGCTGAGGATGGCACTGTGCCATGGTCTGCTCCTCTCCTTTTTGGGGCCTGTGGCTGTATGAGAGAGAATAAAACCAATGGGGCATGCACCCTGACTCACCACGGACCACCCCTGCCCAGGTCTCTGCCACACTCTTGAATCCCTAACTTTGTGTCCATGTTCTTGTAGAAAGTAGAGAATCTCTGAGTGCTTGAGGATGGCAGTGCACCCTGCTCTGCTCCGGTTCCCATCTCTCCTTGCAGCTCTAAATGGCAGGCAATTGGGAAAAAATAAAGGCATTAGAGACCATCCGTCACGAAGGACACACCTGCCCAGGTTTCGGCCACCCTCTTGAATCCTTAACATTCTGTGTCTTCGTAGAAGGGAGAGAATCTCTGGATTTCTGGCTGAGGATGGCACTGTGCCATGGTCTGCTCCTCTCCTTTTCGGGGCCTGTGGCTGTATGAGAGAGAATAAAACCAATGGGGCATGCACCCTGACTCACCACGGACCACCCCTGCCCAGGTCTCTGCCACACTCTTGAATCCTTGCCTTTGTGTCCGCGTTCTTGTAGAAGGTAGAGACACTCTGGGTGCTTGAGGATGGCAGTGCACCCTGCTCTGCTCTGGTTCCCATCTCTCCTTGCAGTTCTAAATGGCAGGCAATTGGGAAAAATAAAGGCATTAGAGACCATCCGTCTCGAAGGTTACCCTGCTCAGGTTTCGGCCACCCTCTTGAATCCTTAACTTTCTGTGTCTTCGTAGAAGGTAGAGAAGCTCTGGATTTCTGGCTGAGGATGGCACTGTGCCATGGTCTGCTCCTCTCCTTTTCGGGGCCTGTGGCTGTATGAGAGAGAATAAAACCAATGGGGCATGCACCCTGACTCACCACGGACCACCCCTGCCCAGGTCACTGCCAGACTCTTGAATCCTTAACTTTGTGGCCGTGTTCTCGCACAAGGTAGAGAATCTCTGGGTGCTTGAGGATGGCAGTGCACCCTGCTCTGCTCCGGTTCCCATCTCTCCTTGCAGCTCTAAATGGCAGGCAATTGGGAAAAAACATAGGCATTAGAGACCATCCGTCACGAAGGACACTCCTGCCCAGGTTTCGGCCACCCTCTTGAATCCTTAACTTTCTGTGTCTTCGTAGAAGGTAGAGAATCTCTGGATTTCTGGCTGAGGATGGCACTGTGCCATGGTCTGCTCCTCTCCTTTTCGGGGCCTGTGGCTGTATGAGAGAGAATAAAACCAATGGGGCATGCACCCTGACTCACCACGGACCACCCCTGCCCAGGTCTCTGCCACACTCTTGAATCCTTACATTTGTGGCCGTGTTCTTGCAGAAGGTAGAGAATCTCTGGGTGCTTGAGGATGGCAGTGCACCCTGCTCTGCTCCGGTTCCCATCTCTCCTTGCAGCTCTAAATGGCAGGCAATTGGGAAAAATAAAGGCATTAGAGACGATCCGTTCACGAAGGACACCCCTGCCCAGGTTTCGGCCACACTCTTGAATCCTTAACTTTCTGTGTCTTCGTAGAAGGTAGAGAATCTCTGGATTTCTGGCTGAGGATGGCACTGTGCCATGGTCTGCTCCTCTCCTTTTCGGGGCCTGTGGCTGTATGAGAGAGAATAAAACCAATGGGGCATGCACCCTGACTCACCACGGACCACCCCTGCCCAGGTCTCTGCCACACTCTTGAATCCCTAACTTTTTGTCTGCGTCCTTTTCAAAGGTAGAGAATCGCTGTGATTCAAGATGGGAGTTTGTCATGGTCTGGGCCTGCAACTGTAAGAGACAGGATAACAAACAGGAGGTCAGCCATGCTCACTCACCACGGACCACCCCTGCCCAGGTCTCTGCCACACTCTTGAATCCTTACATTTGTGGCCGTGTTCTTGCAGAAGGTAGAGAATCTCTGGGTGCTTGAGGATGGCAGTGCACCCTGCTCTGCTCCGGTTCCCATCTCTCCTTGCAGCTCTAAATGGCAGGCAATTGGGAAAAAACATAGGCATTAGAGACCATCCGTCACGAAGGACACTCCTGCCCAGGTTTCGGCCACCCTCTTGAATCCTTAACTTTCTGTGTCTTCGTAGAAGGTAGAGAATCTCTGGATTTCTGGCTGAGGATGGCACTGTGCCATGGTCTGCTCCTCTCCTTTTCGGGGCCTGTGGCTGTATGAGAGAGAATAAAACCAATGGGGCATGCACCCTGACTCACCACGGACCACCCCTGCCCAGGTCTCTGCCACACTCTTGAATCCTTACATTTGTGGCCGTGTTCTTGCAGAAGGTAGAGAATCTCTGGGTGCTTGAGGATGGCAGTGCACCCTGCTCTGCTCCGGTTCCCATCTCTCCTTGCAGCTCTAAATGGCAGGCAATTGGGAAAAATAAAGGCATTAGAGACGATCCGTTCACGAAGGACACCCCTGCCCAGGTTTCGGCCACACTCTTGAATCCTTAACTTTCTGTGTCTTCGTAGAAGGTAGAGAATCTCTGGATTTCTGGCTGAGGATGGCACTGTGCCATGGTCTGCTCCTCTCCTTTTCGGGGCCTGTGGCTGTATGAGAGAGAATAAAAACAATGGGGCATGCACCCTGACTCACCACGGACCACCCCTGCCCAGGTCTCTGCCACACTCTTGAATCCTTGCATTTGTGTCCGCGTTCTTGTAGAAGGTAGAGAATCTCTGGGTGCTTGAGGATGGCAGTGCACCCTGCTCTGCTCCGGTTCCCATCTCTCCTTGCAGCTCTAAATGGCAGGCAATTGGGAAATAATAAAGTCATTAGAGACCATTGATCACGATAGATAGCCCTGCCCAGGTTTCGGCCACCCTCTTGAATCCTTAACTTTGTGTGTCTTCGTAGAAGGTAGAGAATCTCTGGATTTCTGGCTGAGGATGGCACTGTGCCATGGTCTGCTCCTCTCCTTTTCGGGGCCTGTGGCTGTATGAGAGAGAATAAAAACAATGGGGCATGCACCCTGACTCACCACGGACCACCCCTGCCCAGGTCTCTGCCACACTCTTGAATCCCTAACTTTTTGTCTGCGTCCTTTTCAAAGGTAGAGAATCGCTGTGATTCAAGATGGGAGTTTGTCATGGTCTGGGCCTGCAACTGTAAGAGACAGGATAACAAACAGGAGGTCAGCCATGCTCACTCACCACGGACCACCCCTGCCCAGGTCTCTGCCACACTCTTGAATCCTTACATTTGTGTCCATGTTCTTGCAGAAGGTAGAGAATCTCTGGGTGCTTGAGGATGGCAGTGCACCCTGCTCTGCTCCGGTTCCCATCTCTCCTTGCAGCTCTAAATGGCAGGCAATTGGGAAAAAATAAAGGCATTAGAGACGATCCGTTCACGAAGGACACCCCTGCCTAGGTTTCGGCCACACTCTTGAATCCTTAACTTTCTGTGTCTTCGTAAAAGGTAGAGAAGCTCTGGATTTCTGGCTGAGGATGGCACTGTGCCATGGTCTGCTCCTCTCCTTTTCGGGGCCTGTGGCTGTATGAGAGAGAATAAAACCAATGGGGCATGCACCCTGACTCACCACGGACCACCCCTGCCCAGGTCTCTGCCACACTCTTGAATCCTTAACTTTCTCTGTCTTTGTAGAAGGAAGAGAAGCTCTGGATTTCTGGCTGAGGATGGCACTGTGCCATGGTCTGCTCCTCTCCTTTTTGGGGCCTGTGGCTGTATGAGAGAGAATAAAAACAATGGGGCATGCACCCTGACTCACCACGGACCACCCCTGCCCAGGTCTCTGCCACACTCTTGAATCCTTGCATTTGTGTCCATGTTCTTGTAGAAGGTAGAGAATCTCTGGGTGCTTGAGGATGGCAGTGCACCCTGCTCTGCTCCGGTTCCCATCTCTCCTTGCAGCTCTAAATGGCAGGCAATTGGGAAAAAATAAAGGCATTAGAGACCATCCGTCACGATGGACACCCGTGCCCAGGTTTTGGCCACACTCTTGAATCCTTAACTTTCTGTGTCTTCGTAGAAGGTAGAGAATCTCTGGATTTCTGGCTGAGGATGGCACTGTGCCATGGTCTGCTCCTCTCCTTTTCGGGGCCTGTGGCTGTATGAGAGAGAATAAAACCAATGGGGCATGCACCCCGACTCACCACGGACCACCCCTGCCCAGGTCTCTGCCACACTCTTGAATCCCTAACTTTCTCTGTCTTTGTAGAAGGAAGAGAAGCTCTGGATTTCTGGCTGAGGATGGCACTGTGCCATGGTCTGCTCCTCTCCTTTTCGGGGCCTGTGGCTGTATGAGAGAGAATAAAAACAATGGGGCATGCACCCTGACTCACCACGGACCACCCCTGCCCAGGTCTCTGCCACACTCTTGAATCCTTAACTTTCTCTGTCTTTGTAGAAGGAAGAGAATCTCTGGATTTCTGGCTGAGGATGGCACTGTGCCATGGTCTGCTCCTCTCCTTTTCGGGGCCTGTGGCTGTATGAGAGAGAATAAAACCAATGGGGCATGCACCCTGACTCACCACGGACCACCCCTGCCCAGGTCTCTGCCACACTCTTGAATCCTTAACTTTGTGTCCATGTTCTTGTAGAAGGTAGAGAATCTCTGGGTGCTTGAGGATGGCAGTGCACCCTGCTCTGCTCCGGTTCCCATCTTTCCTTGCAGCTCTAAATGGCAGGCAATTGGGAAAAAATAAAGGCATTAGAGACCTTCTGTCACGAAGGACACCCCTTCTCAGGTTTCAGCCACACTCTTGAATCCTAAACTTTCTCTGTCTTTGTAGAAGGAAGAGAAGCTCTGGATTTCTGGCTGAGGATGGCACTGTGCCATGGTCTGCTCCTCTCCTTTTCAGGGTCTGTGGCTGTATGAGAGAGAATAAAACCAATGGGGCATGCACCCTGACTCACCACGGACCACCCCTGCCCAGGTCTCTGCCACACTCTTGAATCCCTAACTTTGTGTCCATGTTCTTGTAGAAGGTAGAGAATCTCTGGGTGCTTGAGGATGGCAGTGCACCCTGCTCTGCTCCGGTTCCCATCTCTCCTTGCAGCTCTAAATGGCAGGCAATTGGGAAAAAATAAAGGCATTAGAGACCATCCGTCACGATGGACACCCCTGCCCAGGTTTTGGCCACACTCTTGAATCCTTAACTTTCTGTGTCTTCGTAGAAGGTAGAGAATCTCTGGATTTCTGGCTGAGGATGGCACTGTGCCATGGTCTGCTCCTCTCCTTTTTGGGGCCTGTGGCTGTATGAGACAGAATAAAACCAATGGGGCATGCACCCTGACTCACCACGGACCACCCCTGCCCAGGTCTCTGCCATACTCTTGAATCCTTGCATTTGTGTCCATGTTATTGTAGAAGGTAGAGAATCTCTGAGTGCTTGAGGATGGCAGTGCACCCTGCTCTGCTCCGGTTCCCATCTCTCCTTGCAGCTCTAAATGGCAGGCAATTGGGAAAAAATAAAGGCATTAGAGACCATCCGTCACGATGGACACCCCTGCCCAGGTTTTGGCCACACTCTTGAATCCTTAACTTTCTGTGTCTTCGTAGAAGGTAGAGAATCTCTGGATTTCTGGCTGAGGATGGCACTGTGCCATGGTCTGCTCCTCTCCTTTTTGGGGCCTGTGGCTGTATGAGAGAGAATAAAACCAATGGGGCATGCACCCTGACTCACCACGGACCACCCCTGCCCAGGTCACTGCCAGACTCTTGAATCCTTACCTTTGTGGCCGTATTCTCGCACAAGGTAGAGAATCTCTGGGTGCTTGAGGATGGCAGTGCACCCTGCTCTGCTCCGGTTCCCATCTGTCCTTGCAGCTCTAAATGGCAGGCAATTGGGAAAAAATAAAGGCATTAGAGACCTTCTGTCACGAAGGACACCCCTTCTCAGGTTTCAGCCACACTCTTGAATCCTTAACTTTCTCTGTCTTTGTAGAAGGAAGAGAAGCTCTGGATTTCTGGCTGAGGATGGCACTGTGCCATGGTCTGCTCCTCTCCTTTTCAGGGTCTGTGGCTGTATGAGAGAGAATAAAACCAATGGGGCATGCACCCTGACTCACCACGGACCACCCCTGCCCAGGTCTCTGCCACACTCTTGAATCCCTAACTTTGTGTCCATGTTCTTGTAGAAGGTAGAGAATCTCTGGGTGCTTGAGGATGGCAGTGCACCCTGCTCTGCTCCGGTTCCCATCTCTCCTTGCAGCTCTAAATGGCAGGCAATTGGGAAAAAATAAAGGCATTAGAGACCATCCGTCACGATGGACACCCCTGCCCAGGTTTCGGCCACCCTCTTGAATCCTTAACTTTCTGTGTCTTCGTAGAAGGTAGAGAATCTCTGGATTTCTGGCTGAGGATGGCACTGTGCCATGGTCTGCTCCTCTCCTTTTTGGGGCCTGTGGCTGTATGAGAGAGAATAAAACCAATGGGGCATGCACCCTGACTCACCACGGACCACCCCTGCCCAGGTCTCTGCCATACTCTTGAATCCTTGCATTTGTGTCCATGTTATTGTAGAAGGTAGAGAATCTCTGAGTGCTTGAGGATGGCAGTGCACCCTGCTCTGCTCCGGTTCCCATCTCTCCTTGCAGCTCTAAATGGCAGGCAATTGGGAAAAAATAAAGGCATTAGAGACCTTCTGTCACGAAGGACACCCCTTCTCAGGTTTCAGCCACACTCTTGAATCCTAAACTTTCTCTGTCTTTGTAGAAGGAAGAGAAGCTCTGGATTTCTGGCTGAGGATGGCACTGTGCCATGGTCTGCTCCTCTCCTTTTCGGGGCCTGTGGCTGTATGAGAGAGAATAAAACCAATGGGGCATGCCCCCTGACTCACCACGGACCAGCCCTGCCCAGGTCTCTGCCACACTCTTGAATCCTTAACTTTCTCTGTCTTTGTAGAAGGAAGAGAAGCTCTGGATTTCTGGCTGAGGATGGCACTGTGCCATGGTCTGCTCCTCTCCTTTTCGGGGCCTGTGGCTGTATGAGAGAGAATAAAACCAATGGGGCATGCACCCTGACTCACCACGGACCACCCCTGCCCAGGTCTCTGCCACACTCTTGAATCCCTAACTTTGTGTCCATGTTCTTGTAGAAGGTAGAGAATCTCTGGGTGCTTGAGGATGGCAGTGCACCCTGCTCTGCTCCGGTTCCCATCTCTCCTTGCAGCTCTAAATGGCAGGCAATTGGGAAAAAATAAAGGCATTAGAGACCATCCGTCACGATGGACACCCCTGCCCAGGTTTCGGCCACCCTCTTGAATCCTTAACTTTCTGTGTCTTCGTAGAAGGTAGAGAATCTCTGGATTTCTGGCTGAGGATGGCACTGTGCCATGGTCTGCTCCTCTCCTTTTTGGGGCCTGTGGCTGTATGAGAGAGAATAAAAACAATGGGGCATGCACCCTGACTCACCACGGACCACCCCTGCCCAGGTCTCTGCCATACTCTTGAATCCTTGCATTTGTGGCCATGTTATTGTAGAAGGTAGAGAATCTCTGAGTGCTTGAGGATGGCAGTGCACCCTGCTCTGCTCCGGTTCCCATCTCTCCTTGCAGCTCTAAATGGCAGGCAATTGGGAAAAAATAAAGGCATTAGAGACCATCCGTCACGATGGACACCCCTGCCCAGGTTTTGGCCACACTCTTGAATCCTTAACTTTCTGTGTCTTCGTAGAAGGTAGAGAATCTCTGGATTTCTGGCTGAGGATGGCACTGTGCCATGGTCTGCTCCTCTCCTTTTCAGGGCCTGTGGCTGTATGAGAGAGAATAAAACCAATGGGGCATGCACCCTGACTCACCACGGACCACCCCTGCCCAGGTCACTGCCAGACTCTTGAATCCTTACCTTTGTGGCCGTATTCTCGCACAAGGTAGAGAATCTCTGGGTGCTTGAGGATGGCAGTGCACCCTGCTCTGCTCCGGTTCCCATCTCTCCTTGCAGCTCTAAATGGCAGGCAATTGGGAAATAATAAAGGCATTAGAGACCATCCGTTCACGAAGGACACCCCTGCCCAGGTTTCGGCCACCCTCTTGAATCCTTAACTTTCTTTGTCTTCGTAGAAGGTAGAGAATCTCTGGATTTCTGGCTGAGGATGGCACTGTGCCATGGTCTGCTCCTCTCCTTTTCGGGGCCTGTGGCTGTATGAGAGAGAATAAAACCAATGGGGCATGCCCCCTGACTCACCACGGACCAGCCCTGCCCAGGTCTCTGCCACACTCTTGAATCCTTAACTTTCTCTGTCTTTGTAGAAGGAAGAGAAGCTCTGGATTTCTGGCTGAGGATGGCACTGTGCCATGGTCTGCTCCTCTCCTTTTTGGGACCTGTGGCTGTATGAGAGAGAATAAAACCAATGGGGCATGCCCCCTGACTCACCACGGACCACCCCTGCCCAGGTCTCTGCCACACTCTTGAATCCCTAACTTTGTGTCCATGTTCTTGTAGAAGGTAGAGAATCTCTGAGTGCTTGAGGATGGCAGTGCACCCTGCTCTGCTCCGGTTCCCATCTCTCCTTGCAGCTCTAAATGGCAGGCAATTGGGAAAAAATAAAGGCATTAGAGACCATCCGTCTCGAAGGACACCCCTGCCCAGGTTTCGGCCACCCTCTTGAATCCTTAACTTTCTGTGTCTTCGTAGAAGGTAGAGAAGCTCTGGATTTCTGGCTGAGGATGGCACTGTGCCATGGTCTGCTCCTCTCCTTTTCGGGGCCTGTGGCTGTATGAGAGAGAATAAAACCAATGGGGCATGCACCCTGACTCACCACGGACCACCCCTGCCCAGGTCACTGCCACACTCTTGAATCCTTAACTTTGTGGCCGTGTTCTCGCACAAGGTAGAGAATCTCTGGGTGCTTGAGGATGGCAGTGCACCCTGCTCTGCTCCGGTTCCCATCTCTCCTTGCAGCTCTAAATGGCAGGCAATTGGGAAAAATAAAGGCATTAGAGACGATCCGTTCACGAAGGACACTCCTGCCCAGGTTTCGGCCACACTCTTGAATCCTTAACTTTCTCTGTCTTTGTAGAAGGAAGAGAAGCTCTGGATTTCTGGCTGAGGATGGCACTGTGCCATGGTCTGCTCCTCTCCTTTTCGGGGCCTGTGGCTGTATGAGAGAGAATAAAACCAATGGGGCATGCACCCTGACTCACCACGGACCACCCCTGCCCAGGTCTCTGCCACACTCTTGAATCCCTAACTTTGTGTCCATGTTCTTGTAGAAGGTAGAGAATCTCTGGGTGCTTGAGGATGGCAGTGCACCCTGCTCTGCTCCGGTTCCCATCTCTCCTTGCAGCTCTAAATGGCAGGCAATTGGGAAAAAATAAAGGCATTAGAGACGATCCGTTCACGAAGGACACCCCTGCCTAGGTTTCGGCCACACTCTTGAATCCTTAACTTTCTGTGTCTTCGTAAAAGGTAGAGAAGCTCTGGATTTCTGGCTGAGGATGGCACTGTGCCATGGTCTGCTCCTCTCCTTTTCGGGGCCTGTGGCTGTATGAGAGAGAATAAAACCAATGGGGCATGCACCCTGACTCACCACGGACCACCCCTGCCCAGGTCTCTGCCACACTCTTGAATCCTTAACTTTCTCTGTCTTTGTAGAAGGAAGAGAAGCTCTGGATTTCTGGCTGAGGATGGCACTGTGCCATGGTCTGCTCCTCTCCTTTTTGGGGCCTGTGGCTGTATGAGAGAGAATAAAAACAATGGGGCATGCACCCTGACTCACCACGGACCACCCCTGCCCAGGTCTCTGCCACACTCTTGAATCCTTGCATTTGTGTCCATGTTCTTGTAGAAGGTAGAGAATCTCTGGGTGCTTGAGGATGGCAGTGCACCCTGCTCTGCTCCGGTTCCCATCTCTCCTTGCAGCTCTAAATGGCAGGCAATTGGGAAAAAATAAAGGCATTAGAGACCATCCGTCACGATGGACACCCGTGCCCAGGTTTTGGCCACACTCTTGAATCCTTAACTTTCTGTGTCTTCGTAGAAGGTAGAGAATCTCTGGATTTCTGGCTGAGGATGGCACTGTGCCATGGTCTGCTCCTCTCCTTTTCGGGGCCTGTGGCTGTATGAGAGAGAATAAAACCAATGGGGCATGCACCCCGACTCACCACGGACCACCCCTGCCCAGGTCTCTGCCACACTCTTGAATCCCTAACTTTCTCTGTCTTTGTAGAAGGAAGAGAAGCTCTGGATTTCTGGCTGAGGATGGCACTGTGCCATGGTCTGCTCCTCTCCTTTTCGGGGCCTGTGGCTGTATGAGAGAGAATAAAAACAATGGGGCATGCACCCTGACTCACCACGGACCACCCCTGCCCAGGTCTCTGCCACAGTCTTGAATCCTTAACTTTCTCTGTCTTTGTAGAAGGAAGAGAATCTCTGGATTTCTGGCTGAGGATGGCACTGTGCCATGGTCTGCTCCTCTCCTTTTTGGGGCCTGTGGCTGTATGAGAGAGAATAAAACCAATGGGGCATGCACCCTGACTCACCACGGACCACCCCTGCCCAGGTCACTGCCAGACTCTTGAATCCTTACCTTTGTGGCCGTATTCTCGCACAAGGTAGAGAATCTCTGGGTGCTTGAGGATGGCAGTGCACCCTGCTCTGCTCCGGTTCCCATCTGTCCTTGCAGCTCTAAATGGCAGGCAATTGGGAAATAATAAAGGCATTAGAGACCATCCGTTCACGAAGGACACCCCTGCCCAGGTTTCGGCCACCCTCTTGAATCCTTAACTTTCTGTGTCTTCGTAGAAGGTAGAGAATCTCTGGATTTCTGGCTGAGGATGGCACTGTGCCATGGTCTGCTCCTCTCCTTTTCGGGGCCTGTGGCTGTATGAGAGAGAATAAAACCAATGGGGCATGCCCCCTGACTCACCACGGACCAGCCCTGCCCAGGTCTCTGCCACACTCTTGAATCCTTAACTTTCTCTGTCTTTGTAGAAGGAAGAGAAGCTCTGGATTTCTGGCTGAGGATGGCACTGTGCCATGGTCTGCTCCTCTCCTTTTCGGGGCCTGTGGCTGTATGAGAGAGAATAAAACCAATGGGGCATGCACCCTGACTCACCACGGACCACCCCTGCGCAGGTCTCTGCCACACTCTTGAATCCCTAACTTTGTGTCCATGTTCTTGTAGAAGGTAGAGAATCTCTGGGTGCTTGAGGATGGCAGTGCACCCTGCTCTGCTCCGGTTCCCATCTCTCCTTGCAGCTCTAAATGGCAGGCAATTGGGAAAAAATAAAGGCATTAGAGACCATCCGTCACGATGGACACCCCTGCCCAGGTTTCGGCCACCCTCTTGAATCCTTAACTTTCTGTGTCTTCGTAGAAGGTAGAGAATCTCTGGATTTCTGGCTGAGGATGGCACTGTGCCATGGTCTGCTCCTCTCCTTTTTGGGGCCTGTGGCTGTATGAGAGAGAATAAAACCAATGGGGCATGCACCCTGACTCACCACGGACCACCCCTGCCCAGGTCTCTGCCATACTCTTGAATCCTTGCATTTGTGGCCATGTTATTGTAGAAGGTAGAGAATCTCTGAGTGCTTGAGGATGGCAGTGCACCCTGCTCTGCTCCGGTTCCCATCTCTCCTTGCAGCTCTAAATGGCAGGCAATTGGGAAAAAATAAAGGCATTAGAGACCATCCGTCACGATGGACACCCCTGCCCAGGTTTTGGCCACACTCTTGAATCCTTAACTTTCTGTGTCTTCGTAGAAGGTAGAGAATCTCTGGATTTCTGGCTGAGGATGGCACTGTGCCATGGTCTGCTCCTCTCCTTTTCAGGGCCTGTGGCTGTATGAGAGAGAATAAAACCAATGGGGCATGCACCCTGACTCACCACGGACCACCCCTGCCCAGGTCACTGCCAGACTCTTGAATCCTTACCTTTGTGGCCGTATTCTCGCACAAGGTAGAGAATCTCTGGGTGCTTGAGGATGGCAGTGCACCCTGCTCTGCTCCGGTTCCCATCTCTCCTTGCAGCTCTAAATGGCAGGCAATTGGGAAATAATAAAGGCATTAGAGACCATCCGTTCACGAAGGACACCCCTGCCCAGGTTTCGGCCACCCTCTTGAATCCTTAACTTTCTTTGTCTTCGTAGAAGGTAGAGAATCTCTGGATTTCTGGCTGAGGATGGCACTGTGCCATGGTCTGCTCCTCTCCTTTTCGGGGCCTGTGGCTGTATGAGAGAGAATAAAACCAATGGGGCATGCCCCCTGACTCACCACGGACCAGCCCTGCCCAGGTCTCTGCCACACTCTTGAATCCTTAACTTTCTCTGTCTTTGTAGAAGGAAGAGAAGCTCTGGATTTCTGGCTGAGGATGGCACTGTGCCATGGTCTGCTCCTCTCCTTTTTGGGACCTGTGGCTGTATGAGAGAGAATAAAACCAATGGGGCATGCCCCCTGACTCACCACGGACCACCCCTGCCCAGGTCTCTGCCACACTCTTGAATCCCTAACTTTGTGTCCATGTTCTTGTAGAAGGTAGAGAATCTCTGAGTGCTTGAGGATGGCAGTGCACCCTGCTCTGCTCCGGTTCCCATCTCTCCTTGCAGCTCTAAATGGCAGGCAATTGGGAAAAAATAAAGGCATTAGAGACCATCCGTCTCGAAGGACACCCCTGCCCAGGTTTCGGCCACCCTCTTGAATCCTTAACTTTCTGTGTCTTCGTAGAAGGGAGAGAAGCTCTGGATTTCTGGCTGAGGATGGCACTGTGCCATGGTCTGCTCCTCTCCTTTTCGGGGCCTGTGGCTGTATGAGAGAGAATAAAACCAATGGGGCATGCACCCTGACTCACCACGGACCACCCCTGCCCAGGTCACTGCCAGACTCTTGAATCCTTAACTTTGTGGCCGTGTTCTCGCACAAGGTAGAGAATCTCTGGGTGCTTGAGGATGGCAGTGCACCCTGCTCTGCTCCGGTTCCCATCTCTCCTTGCAGCTCTAAATGGCAGGCAATTGGGAAAAAATAAAGGCATTAGAGACGATCCGTTCACGAAGGACACCCCTGCCTAGGTTTCGGCCACACTCTTGAATCCTTAACTTTCTGTGTCTTCGTAAAAGGTAGAGAAGCTCTGGATTTCTGGCTGAGGATGGCACTGTGCCATGGTCTGCTCCTCTCCTTTTCGGGGCCTGTGGCTGTATGAGAGAGAATAAAACCAATGGGGCATGCACCCTGACTCACCACGGACCACCCCTGCCCAGGTCTCTGCCACACTCTTGAATCCTTAACTTTCTCTGTCTTTGTAGAAGGAAGAGAAGCTCTGGATTTCTGGCTGAGGATGGCACTGTGCCATGGTCTGCTCCTCTCCTTTTCGGGGCCTGTGGCTGTATGAGAGAGAATAAAAACAATGGGGCATGCACCCTGACTCACCACGGACCACCCCTGCCCAGGTCTCTGCCACACTCTTGAATCCTTGCATTTGTGTCCATGTTCTTGTAGAAGGTAGAGAATCTCTGGGTGCTTGAGGATGGCAGTGCACCCTGCTCTGCTCCGGTTCCCATCTCTCCTTGCAGCTCTAAATGGCAGGCAATTGGGAAAAAATAAAGGCATTAGAGACCATCCGTCACGATGGACACCCGTGCCCAGGTTTTGGCCACACTCTTGAATCCTTAACTTTCTGTGTCTTCGTAGAAGGTAGAGAATCTCTGGATTTCTGGCTGAGGATGGCACTGTGCCATGGTCTGCTCCTCTCCTTTTCGGGGCCTGTGGCTGTATGAGAGAGAATAAAACCAATGGG
This sequence comes from Numenius arquata, assembly GCF_964106895.1. NCBI lineage: Eukaryota > Metazoa > Chordata > Aves > Charadriiformes > Scolopacidae > Numenius > Numenius arquata. Next base: position 57,473,107 of record NC_133616.1, on the reverse strand, counting down.
GCATGCACCCCGACTCACCACGGACCACCCCTGCCCAGGTCTCTGCCACACTCTTGAATCCTTAACTTTCTCTGTCTTTGTAGAAGGAAGAGAAGCTCTGGATTTCTGCCTGAGGATGGCACTGTGCCATGGTCTGCTCCTCTCCTTTTCGGGGCCTGTGGCTGTATGAGAGAGAATAAAAACAATGGGGCATGCACCCTGACTCACCACGGACCACCCCTGCCCAGGTCTCTGCCACAGTCTTGAATCCTTAACTTTCTCTGTCTTTGTAGAAGGAAGAGAATCTCTGGATTTCTGGCTGAGGATGGCACTGTGCCATGGTCTGCTCCTCTCCTTTTTGGGGCCTGTGGCTGTATGAGAGAGAATAAAACCAATGGGGCATGCACCCTGACTCACCACGGCCACCCCTGCCCAGGTCTCTGCCACACTCTTGAATCCTTGCATTTGTGTCCATGTTCTTGTAGAAGGTAGAGAATCTCTGGGTGCTTGAGGATGGCAGTGCACCCTGCTCTGCTCCGGTTCCCATCTCTCCTTGCAGCTCTAAATGGCAGGCAATTGGGAAAAAATAAAGGCATTAGAGACCATCCGTCACGATGGACACCCGTGCCCAGGTTTGGCCACACTCTTGAATCCTTAACTTTCTGTGTCTTCGTAGAAGGTAGAGAAGCTCTGGATTTCTGGCTGAGGATGGCACTGTGCCATGGTCTGCTCCTCTCCTTTTCGGGGCCTGTGGCTGTATGAGAGAGAATAAAACCAATGGGGCATGCACCCCGACTCACCACGGACCACCCCTGCCCAGGTCTCTGCCACACTCTTGAATCCCTAACTTTCTCTGTCTTTGTAGAAGGAAGAGAAGCTCTGGATTTCTGGCTGAGGATGGCACTGTGCCATGGTCTGCTCCTCTCCTTTTCGGGGCCTGTGGCTGTATGAGAGAGAATAAAAACAATGGGGCATGCACCCTGACTCACCACGGACCACCCCTGCCCAGGTCTCTGCCACACTCTTGAATCCTTAACTTTCTCTGTCTTTGTAGAAGGAAGAGAATCTCTGGATTTCTGGCTGAGGATGGCACTGTGCCATGGTCTGCTCCTCTCCTTTTTGGGGCCTGTGGCTGTATGAGAGAGAATAAAAACAATGGGGCATGCACCCTGACTCACCACGGCCACCCCTGCCCAGGTCTCTGCCACACTCTTGAATCCTTAACTTTGTGTCCATGTTCTTGTAGAAGGTAGAGAATCTCTGGGTGCTTGAGGATGGCAGTGCACCCTGCTCTGCTCCGGTTCCCATCTCTCCTTGCAGCTCTAAATGGCAGGCAATTGGGAAAAAATAAAGGCATTAGAGACCATCCGTCACGAAGGACACGCCTGCCCAGGTTTGGCCACACTCTTGAATCCTTAACTTTCTGTGTCTTCGTAAAAGGTAGAGAATCTCTGGATTTCTGGCTGAGGATGGCACTGTGCCATGGTCTGCTCCTCTCCTTTTTGGGGCCTGTGGCTGTATCAGAGAGAATAAAACCAATGGGGCATGCACCCTGACTCACCACGGACCACCCCTGCCCAGGTCTCTGCCACACTCTTGAATCCTTACCTTTGTGGCCGTGTTCTCGCACAAGGTAGAGAATGTCTGGGTGCTTGAGGATGGCAGTGCACCCTGCTCTGCTCCGGTTCCCATCTTTCCTTGCAGCTCTAAATGGCAGGCAATTGGGAAAAAATAAAGGCATTAGAGACCTTCTGTCACGAAGGACACCCCTTCTCAGGTTTCAGCCACACTCTTGAATCCTAAACTTTCTCTGTCTTTGTAGAAGGAAGAGAAGCTCTGGATTTCTGGCTGAGGATGGCACTGTGCCATGGTCTGCTCCTCTCCTTTTCAGGGTCTGTGGCTGTATGAGAGAGAATAAAACCAATGGGGCATGCACCCTGACTCACCACGGACCACCCCTGCCCAGGTCTCTGCCACACTCTTGAATCCTTAACTTTCTCTGTCTTTGTAGAAGGAAGAGAAGCTCTGGATTTCTGGCTGAGGATGGCACTGTGCCATGGTCTGCTCCTCTCCTTTTTGGGACCTGTGGCTGTATGAGAGAGAATAAAACCAATGGGGCATGCCCCCTGACTCACCACGGACCACCCCTGCCCAGGTCTCTGCCACACTCTTGAATCCCTAACTTTGTGTCCATGTTCTTGTAGAAGGTAGAGAATCTCTGAGTGCTTGAGGATGGCAGTGCACCCTGCTCTGCTCCGGTTCCCATCTCTCCTTGCAGCTCTAAATGGCAGGCAATTGGGAAAAAATAAAGGCATTAGAGACCATCCGTCTCGAAGGACACCCCTGCCCAGGTTTCGGCCACCCTCTTGAATCCTTAACTTTCTGTGTCTTCGTAGAAGGTAGAGAATCTCTGGATTTCTGGCTGAGGATGGCACTGTGCCATGGTCTGCTCCTCTCCTTTTCGAGGCCTGTGGCTGTATGAGAGAGGATAAAACCAATGGGGCATGCACCCTGACTCACCACGGACCACCCCTGCCCAGGTCTCTGCCACACTCTTGAATCCTTGCCTTTGTGTCCGCGTTCTTGTAGAAGGTAGAGAATCTCTGGGTGCTTGAGGATGGCAGTGCACCCTGCTCTGCTCCAGTTCCCATCTCTCCTTGCAGCTCTAAATGGCAGGCAATTGGGAAAAAATAAAGGCATTAGAGACCATCCGTCACGATGGACACCCCTGCCCAGGTTTTGGCCACACTCTTGAATCCTTAACTTTCTGTGTCTTCGTAGAAGGTAGAGAATCTCTGGATTTCTGGCTGAGGATGGCACTGTGCCATGGTCTGCTCCTCTCCTTTTTGGGGCCTGTGGCTGTATCAGAGAGAATAAAACCAATGGGGCATGCACCCTGACTCACCACGGACCACCCCTGCCCAGGTCTCTGCCACACTCTTGAATCCTTACCTTTGTGGCCGTGTTCTCGCACAAGGTAGAGAATGTCTGGGTGCTTGAGGATGGCAGTGCACCCTGCTCTGCTCCGGTTCCCATCTTTCCTTGCAGCTCTAAATGGCAGGCAATTGGGAAAAAATAAAGGCATTAGAGACCTTCTGTCACGAAGGACACCCCTTCTCAGGTTTCAGCCACACTCTTGAATCCTAAACTTTCTCTGTCTTTGTAGAAGGAAGAGAAGCTCTGGATTTCTGGCTGAGGATGGCACTGTGCCATGGTCTGCTCCTCTCCTTTTCAGGGTCTGTGGCTGTATGAGAGAGAATAAAACCAATGGGGCATGCACCCTGACTCACCACGGACCACCCCTGCCCAGGTCTCTGCCACACTCTTGAATCCTTAACTTTCTCTGTCTTTGTAGAAGGAAGAGAAGCTCTGGATTTCTGGCTGAGGATGGCACTGTGCCATGGTCTGCTCCTCTCCTTTTTGGGACCTGTGGCTGTATGAGAGAGAATAAAACCAATGGGGCATGCCCCCTGACTCACCACGGACCACCCCTGCCCAGGTCTCTGCCACACTCTTGAATCCCTAACTTTGTGTCCATGTTCTTGTAGAAGGTAGAGAATCTCTGAGTGCTTGAGGATGGCAGTGCACCCTGCTCTGCTCCGGTTCCCATCTCTCCTTGCAGCTCTAAATGGCAGGCAATTGGGAAAAAATAAAGGCATTAGAGACCATCCGTCTCGAAGGACACCCCTGCCCAGGTTTCGGCCACCCTCTTGAATCCTTAACTTTCTGTGTCTTCGTAGAAGGTAGAGAATCTCTGGATTTCTGGCTGAGGATGGCACTGTGCCATGGTCTGCTCCTCTCCTTTTCGAGGCCTGTGGCTGTATGAGAGAGGATAAAACCAATGGGGCATGCACCCTGACTCACCACGGACCACCCCTGCCCAGGTCTCTGCCACACTCTTGAATCCTTGCCTTTGTGTCCGCGTTCTTGTAGAAGGTAGAGAATCTCTGGGTGCTTGAGGATGGCAGTGCACCCTGCTCTGCTCCAGTTCCCATCTCTCCTTGCAGCTCTAAATGGCAGGCAATTGGGAAAAAATAAAGGCATTAGAGACCATCCGTCACGATGGACACCCCTGCCCAGGTTTTGGCCACACTCTTGAATCCTTAACTTTCTGTGTCTTCGTAGAAGGTAGAGAATCTCTGGATTTCTGGCTGAGGATGGCACTGTGCCATGGTCTGCTCCTCTCCTTTTTGGGGCCTGTGGCTGTATGAGAGAGAATAAAACCAATGGGGCATGCACCCTGACTCACCACGGACCACCCCTGCCCAGGTCACTGCCAGACTCTTGAATCCTTACCTTTGTGGCCGTATTCTCGCACAAGGTAGAGAATCTCTGGGTGCTTGAGGATGGCAGTGCACCCTGCTCTGCTCCGGTTCCCATCTGTCCTTGCAGCTCTAAATGGCAGGCAATTGGGAAATAATAAAGGCATTAGAGACCATCCGTTCACGAAGGACACCCCTGCCCAGGTTTCGGCCACCCTCTTGAATCCTTAACTTTCTGTGTCTTCGTAGAAGGTAGAGAATCTCTGGATTTCTGGCTGAGGATGGCACTGTGCCATGGTCTGCTCCTCTCCTTTTCGGGGCCTGTGGCTGTATGAGAGAGAATAAAAGCAATGGGGCATGCACCCTGACTCACCACGGACCACCCCTGCCCAGGTCTCTTCCACACTCTTGAATCCTTACATTTGTGGCCCTGTTCTTGCAGAAGGTAGAGAATGTCTGGGTGCTTGAGGATGGCAGTGCACCCTGCTCTGCTCCGGTTCCCATCTCTCCTTGCAGCTCTAAATGGCAGGCAATTGGGAAAAAATAAAGGCATTAGAGACCATCCGTCACGATGGACACCCCTGCCCAGGTTTTGGCCACACTCTTGAATCCTTAACTTTCTGTGTCTTTGTAGAAGGTAGAGAATCTCTGGATTTCTGGCTGAGGATGGCACTGTGCCATGGTCTGCTCCTCTCCTTTTTGGTGCCTGTGGCTGTATGAGAGAGAATAAAAACAATGGGGCATGCACCCTGACTCACCACGGACCACCCCTGCCCAGGTCTCTGCCACACTCTTGAATCCCTAACTTTGTGTCCATGTTCTTGTAGAAAGTAGAGAATCTCTGGGTGCTTGAGGATGGCAGTGCACCCTGCTCTGCTCCGGTTCCCATCTCTCCTTGCAGCTCTAAATGGCAGGCAATTGGGAAAAAATAAAGGCATTAGAGACCATCCGTTCACGAAGGACACCCCTGCCCAGGTCTCTGCCACACTCTTGAATCCTTAACTTTCTCTGTCTTTGTAGAAGGAAGAGAAGCTCTGGATTTCTGGCTGAGGATGGCACTGTGCCATGGTCTGCTCCTCTCCTTTTCGAGGCCTGTGGCTGTATGAGAGAGGATAAAACCAATGGGGCATGCACCCTGACTCACCACGGACCACCCCTGCCCAGGTCTCTGCCACACTCTTGAATCCTTGCCTTTGTGTCCGCGTTCTTGTAGAAGGTAGAGAATCTCTGGGTGCTTGAGGATGGCAGTGCACCCTGCTCTGCTCCGGTTCCCATCTCTCCTTGCAGCTCTAAATGGCAGGCAATTGGGAAAAAATAAAGGCATTAGAGACCATCCGTCACGAAGGACACACCTGCCCAGGTTTCGGCCACCCTCTTGAATCCTTAACATTCTGTGTCTTCGTAGAAGGGAGAGAATCTCTGGATTTCTGGCTGAGGATGGCACTGTGCCATGGTCTGCTCCTCTCCTTTTCGGGGCCTGTGGCTGTATGAGAGAGAATAAAACCAATGGGGCATGCACCCTGACTCACCACGGACCACCCCTGCCCAGGTCTCTGCCACACTCTTGAATCCTTGCCTTTGTGTCCGCGTTCTTGTAGAAGGTAGAGACACTCTGGGTGCTTGAGGATGGCAGTGCACCCTGCTCTGCTCCGGTTCCCATCTCTTCTTGCAGTTCTAAATGGCAGGCAATTGGGAAAAATAAAGGCATTAGAGACCATCCGTCTCGAAGGTCACCCTGCTCAGGTTTCGGCCACCCTCTTGAATCCTTAACTTTCTGTGTCTTCGTAGAAGGTAGAGAATCTCTGGATTTCTGGCTGAGGATGGCACTGTGCCATGGTCTGCTCCTCTCCTTTTTGGGGCCTGTGGCTGTATGAGAGAGAATAAAACCAATGGGGCATGCACCCTGACTCACCACGGACCACCCCTGCCCAGGTCACTGCCAGACTCTTGAATCCTTAACTTTGTGGCCGTGTTCTCGCACAAGGTAGAGAATCTCTTGGTGCTTGAGGATGGCAGTGCACCCTGCTCTGCTCCGGTTCCCATCTCTCCTTGCAGCTCTAAATGGCAGGCAATTGGGAAAAATAAAGGCATTAGAGACGATCCGTTCACGAAGGACACTCCTGCCCAGGTTTCGGCCACCCTCTTGAATCCTTAACTTTCTGTGTCTTCGTAGAAGGTAGAGAATCTCTGGATTTCTGGCTGAGGATGGCACTGTGCCATGGTCTGCTCCTCTCCTTTTCGGGGCCTGTGGCTGTATGAGAGAGAATAAAACCAATGGGGCATGCACCCTGACTCACCACGGACCACCCCTGCCCAGGTCTCTGCCACACTCTTGAATCCTTGCATTTGTGTCCATGTTCTTGTAGAAGGTAGAGAATCTCTGGGTGCTTGAGGATGGCAGTGCACCCTGCTCTGCTCCGGTTCCCATCTCTCCTTGCAGCTCTAAATGGCAGGCAATTGGGAAAAAACATAGGCATTAGAGACCATCCGTCACGAAGGACACTCCTGCCCAGGTTTCGGCCACCCTCTTGAATCCTTAACTTTCTGTGTCTTCGTAGAAGGTAGAGAATCTCTGGATTTCTGGCTGAGGATGGCACTGTGCCATGGTCTGCTCCTCTCCTTTTTGGGGCCTGTGGCTGTATCAGAGAGAATAAAACCAATGGGGCATGCACCCTGACTCACCACGGACCACCCCTGCCCAGGTCTCTGCCACACTCTTGAATCCTTGCCTTTGTGTCCGCGTTCTTGTAGAAGGTAGAGAATCTCTGGGTGCTTGAGGATGGCAGTGCACCCTGCTCTGCTCCAGTTCCCATCTCTCCTTGCAGCTCTAAATGGCAGGCAATTGGGAAAAAATAAAGGCATTAGAGACCATCCGTCACGATGGACACCCCTGCCCAGGTTTTGGCCACACTCTTGAATCCTTAACTTTCTGTGTCTTCGTAGAAGGTAGAGAATCTCTGGATTTCTGGCTGAGGATGGCACTGTGCCATGGTCTGCTCCTCTCCTTTTTGGGGCCTGTGGCTGTATGAGAGAGAATAAAAACAATGGGGCATGCACCCTGACTCACCACGGACCACCCCTGCCCAGGTCACTGCCAGACTCTTGAATCCTTACCTTTGTGGCCGTATTCTCGCACAAGGTAGAGAATCTCTGGGTGCTTGAGGATGGCAGTGCACCCTGCTCTGCTCCGGTTCCCATCTCTCCTTGCAGCTCTAAATGGCAGGCAATTGGGAAATAATAAAGGCATTAGAGACCATCCGTTCACGAAGGACACCCCTGCCCAGGTTTCGGCCACCCTCTTGAATCCTTAACTTTCTGTGTCTTCGTAGAAGGTAGAGAATCTCTGGATTTCTGGCTGAGGATGGCACTGTGCCATGGTCTGCTCCTCTCCTTTTCGGGGCCTGTGGCTGTATGAGAGAGAATAAAAGCAATGGGGCATGCACCCTGACTCACCACGGACCACCCCTGCCCAGGTCTCTTCCACACTCTTGAATCCTTACATTTGTGGCCGTGTTCTTGCAGAAGGTAGAGAATCTCTGGGTGCTTGAGGATGGCAGTGCACCCTGCTCTGCTCCGGTTCCCATCTCTCCTTGCAGCTCTAAATGGCAGGCAATTGGGAAAAAATAAAGGCATTAGAGACCATCCGTCACGATGGACACCCCTGCCCAGGTTTTGGCCACACTCTTGAATCCTTAACTTTCTGTGTCTTTGTAGAAGGTAGAGAATCTCTGGATTTCTGGCTGAGGATGGCACTGTGCCATGGTCTGCTCCTCTCCTTTTTGGTGCCTGTGGCTGTATGAGAGAGAATAAAAACAATGGGGCATGCACCCTGACTCACCACGGACCACCCCTGCCCAGGTCTCTGCCACACTCTTGAATCCCTAACTTTGTGTCCATGTTCTTGTAGAAAGTAGAGAATCTCTGGGTGCTTGAGGATGGCAGTGCACCCTGCTCTGCTCCGGTTCCCATCTCTCCTTGCAGCTCTAAATGGCAGGCAATTGGGAAAAAATAAAGGCATTAGAGACCATCCGTTCACGAAGGACACCCCTGCCCAGGTCTCTGCCACACTCTTGAATCCTTAACTTTCTCTGTCTTTGTAGAAGGAAGAGAAGCTCTGGATTTCTGGCTGAGGATGGCACTGTGCCATGGTCTGCTCCTCTCCTTTTCGAGGCCTGTGGCTGTATGAGAGAGGATAAAACCAATGGGGCATGCACCCTGACTCACCACGGCCACCCCTGCCCAGGTCTCTGCCACACTCTTGAATCCTTGCCTTTGTGTCCGCGTTCTTGTAGAAGGTAGAGAATCTCTGGGTGCTTGAGGATGGCAGTGCACCCTGCTCTGCTCCGGTTCCCATCTCTCCTTGCAGCTCTAAATGGCAGGCAATTGGGAAAAAATAAAGGCATTAGAGACCATCCGTCACGAAGGACACACCTGCCCAGGTTTCGGCCACCCTCTTGAATCCTTAACATTCTGTGTCTTCGTAGAAGGGAGAGAATCTCTGGATTTCTGGCTGAGGATGGCACTGTGCCATGGTCTGCTCCTCTCCTTTTCGGGGCCTGTGGCTGTATGAGAGAGAATAAAACCAATGGGGCATGCACCCTGACTCACCACGGACCACCCCTGCCCAGGTCTCTGCCACACTCTTGAATCCTTGCCTTTGTGTCCGCGTTCTTGTAGAAGGTAGAGAATCTCTGGGTGCTTGAGGATGGCAGTGCACCCTGCTCTGCTCCAGTTCCCATCTCTCCTTGCAGCTCTAAATGGCAGGCAATTGGGAAAAAATAAAGGCATTAGAGACCATCCGTCACGATGGACACCCCTGCCCAGGTTTTGGCCACACTCTTGAATCCTTAACTTTCTGTGTCTTCGTAGAAGGTAGAGAATCTCTGGATTTCTGGCTGAGGATGGCACTGTGCCATGGTCTGCTCCTCTCCTTTTTGGGGCCTGTGGCTGTATGAGAGAGAATAAAAACAATGGGGCATGCACCCTGACTCACCACGGACCACCCCTGCCCAGGTCACTGCCAGACTCTTGAATCCTTACCTTTGTGGCCGTATTCTCGCACAAGGTAGAGAATCTCTGGGTGCTTGAGGATGGCAGTGCACCCTGCTCTGCTCCGGTTCCCATCTCTCCTTGCAGCTCTAAATGGCAGGCAATTGGGAAATAATAAAGGCATTAGAGACCATCCGTTCACGAAGGACACCCCTGCCCAGGTTTCGGCCACCCTCTTGAATCCTTAACTTTCTGTGTCTTCGTAGAAGGTAGAGAATCTCTGGATTTCTGGCTGAGGATGGCACTGTGCCATGGTCTGCTCCTCTCCTTTTCGGGGCCTGTGGCTGTATGAGAGAGAATAAAAGCAATGGGGCATGCACCCTGACTCACCACGGACCACCCCTGCCCAGGTCTCTTCCACACTCTTGAATCCCTAACTTTGTGTCCATGTTCTTGTAGAAAGTAGAGAATCTCTGGGTGCTTGAGGATGGCAGTGCACCCTGCTCTGCTCCGGTTCCCATCTCTCCTTGCAGCTCTAAATGGCAGGCAATTGGGAAATAATAAAGGCATTAGAGACCATTGATCACGATAGATAGCCCTGCCCAGGTTTCGGCCACACTCTTGAATCCTTAACTTTCTGTGTCTTCGTAGAAGGTAGAGAATCTCTGGATTTCTGGCTGAGGATGGCACTGTGCCATGGTCTGCTCCTCTCCTTTTTGGGGCCTGTGGCTGTATGAGAGAGAATAAAAACAATGGGGCATGCACCCTGACTCACCACGGACCACCCCTGCCCAGGTCACTGCCAGACTCTTGAATCCTTACCTTTGTGGCCGTATTCTCGCACAAGGTAGAGAATCTCTGGGTGCTTGAGGATGGCAGTGCACCCTGCTCTGCTCCGGTTCCCATCTGTCCTTGCAGCTCTAAATGGCAGGCAATTGGGAAATAATAAAGGCATTAGAGACCATCCGTTCACGAAGGACACCCCTGCCCAGGTTTCGGCCACCCTCTTGAATCCTTAACTTTCTGTGTCTTCGTAGAAGGTAGAGAATCTCTGGATTTCTGGCTGAGGATGGCACTGTGCCATGGTCTGCTCCTCTCCTTTTCGGGGCCTGTGGCTGTATGAGAGAGAATAAAAGCAATGGGGCATGCACCCTGACTCACCACGGACCACCCCTGCCCAGGTCTCTTCCACACTCTTGAATCCTTACATTTGTGGCCCTGTTCTTGCAGAAGGTAGAGAATGTCTGGGTGCTTGAGGATGGCAGTGCACCCTGCTCTGCTCCGGTTCCCATCTCTCCTTGCAGCTCTAAATGGCAGGCAATTGGGAAAAAATAAAGGCATTAGAGACCATCCGTCACGATGGACACCCCTGCCCAGGTTTTGGCCACACTCTTGAATCCTTAACTTTCTGTGTCTTTGTAGAAGGTAGAGAATCTCTGGATTTCTGGCTGAGGATGGCACTGTGCCATGGTCTGCTCCTCTCCTTTTTGGTGCCTGTGGCTGTATGAGAGAGAATAAAAACAATGGGGCATGCACCCTGACTCACCACGGACCACCCCTGCCCAGGTCTCTGCCACACTCTTGAATCCTTAACTTTGTGTCCATGTTCTTGTAGAAAGTAGAGAATCTCTGGGTGCTTGAGGATGGCAGTGCACCCTGCTCTGCTCCGGTTCCCATCTCTCCTTGCAGCTCTAAATGGCAGGCAATTGGGAAAAAATAAAGGCATTAGAGACCATCCGTTCACGAAGGACACCCCTGCCCAGGTCTCTGCCACACTCTTGAATCCTTAACTTTCTCTGTCTTTGTAGAAGGAAGAGAAGCTCTGGATTTCTGGCTGAGGATGGCACTGTGCCATGGTCTGCTCCTCTCCTTTTCGAGGCCTGTGGCTGTATGAGAGAGGATAAAACCAATGGGGCATGCACCCTGACTCACCACGGACCACCCCTGCCCAGGTCTCTGCCACACTCTTGAATCCTTGCCTTTGTGTCCGCGTTCTTGTAGAAGGTAGAGAATCTCTGGGTGCTTGAGGATGGCAGTGCACCCTGCTCTGCTCCGGTTCCCATCTCTCCTTGCAGCTCTAAATGGCAGGCAATTGGGAAAAAATAAAGGCATTAGAGACCATCCGTCACGAAGGACACACCTGCCCAGGTTTCGGCCACCCTCTTGAATCCTTAACATTCTGTGTCTTCGTAGAAGGGAGAGAATCTCTGGATTTCTGGCTGAGGATGGCACTGTGCCATGGTCTGCTCCTCTCCTTTTCGGGGCCTGTGGCTGTATGAGAGAGAATAAAACCAATGGGGCATGCACCCTGACTCACCACGGACCACCCCTGCCCAGGTCTCTGCCACACTCTTGAATCCTTGCCTTTGTGTCCGCGTTCTTGTAGAAGGTAGAGACACTCTGGGTGCTTGAGGATGGCAGTGCACCCTGCTCTGCTCCGGTTCCCATCTCTTCTTGCAGTTCTAAATGGCAGGCAATTGGGAAAAATAAAGGCATTAGAGACCATCCGTCTCGAAGGTCACCCTGCTCAGGTTTCGGCCACCCTCTTGAATCCTTAACTTTCTGTGTCTTCGTAGAAGGTAGAGAATCTCTGGATTTCTGGCTGAGGATGGCACTGTGCCATGGTCTGCTCCTCTCCTTTTCGGGGCCTGTGGCTGTATGAGAGAGAATAAAACCAATGGGGCATGCACCCTGACTCACCACGGACCACCCCTGCCCAGGTCTCTGCCACACTCTTGAATCCTTGCATTTGTGTCCATGTTCTTGTAGAAGGTAGAGAATCTCTGGGTGCTTGAGGATGGCAGTGCACCCTGCTCTGCTCCGGTTCCCATCTCTCCTTGCAGCTCTAAATGGCAGGCAATTGGGAAAAAACATAGGCATTAGAGACCATCCGTCACGAAGGACACTCCTGCCCAGGTTTCGGCCACCCTCTTGAATCCTTAACTTTCTGTGTCTTCGTAGAAGGTAGAGAATCTCTGGATTTCTGGCTGAGGATGGCACTGTGCCATGGTCTGCTCCTCTCCTTTTCGGGGCCTGTGGCTGTATGAGAGAGAATAAAACCAATGGGGCATGCACCCTGACTCACCACGGACCACCCCTGCCCAGGTCTCTGCCACACTCTTGAATCCTTAACTTTGTGGCCGTGTTCTTGCAGAAGGTAGAGAATCTCTGGGTGCTTGAGGATGGCAGTGCACCCTGCTCTGCTCCGGTTCCCATCTCTCCTTGCAGCTCTAAATGGCAGGCAATTGGGAAAAAATAAAGGCATTAGAGACCATCCGTTCACGAAGGACACCCCTGCCCAGGTCTCTGCCACACTCTTGAATCCTTAACTTTCTCTGTCTTTGTAGAAGGAAGAGAAGCTCTGGATTTCTGGCTGAGGATGGCACTGTGCCATGGTCTGCTCCTCTCCTTTTCGAGGCCTGTGGCTGTATGAGAGAGGATAAAACCAATGGGGCATGCACCCTGACTCACCACGGCCACCCCTGCCCAGGTCTCTGCCACACTCTTGAATCCTTGCCTTTGTGTCCGCGTTCTTGTAGAAGGTAGAGAATCTCTGGGTGCTTGAGGATGGCAGTGCACCCTGCTCTGCTCCGGTTCCCATCTCTCCTTGCAGTTCTAAATGGCAGGCAATTGGGAAAAATAAAGGCATTAGAGACCATCCGTCTCGAAGGTCACCCTGCTCAGGTTTCGGCCACCCTCTTGAATCCTTAACTTTCTGTGTCTTCGTAGAAGGTAGAGAAGCTCTGGATTTCTGGCTGAGGATGGCACTGTGCCATGGTCTGCTCCTCTCCTTTTCGGGGCCTGTGGCTGTATGAGAGAGAATAAAACCAATGGGGCATGCACCCTGACTCACCACGGACCACCCCTGCCCAGGTCACTGCCACACTCTTGAATCCTTACCTTTGTGGCCGTGTTCTCGCACAAGGTAGAGAATCTCTCGGTGCTTGAGGATGGCAGTGCACCCTGCTCTGCTCCGGTTCCCATCTCTCCTTGCAGCTCTAAATGGCAGGCAATTGGGAAAAATAAAGGCATTAGAGACGATCCGTTCACGAAGGACACCCCTGCCCAGGTTTCGGCCACCCTCTTGAATCCTTAACTTTCTGTGTCTTCGTAGAAGGTAGAGAATCTCTGGATTTCTGGCTGAGGATGGAACTGTGCCATGGTCTGCTCCTCTCCTTTTCGGGGCCTGTGGCTGTATGAGAGAGAATAAAACCAATGGGGCATGCACCCTGACTCACCACGGACCACCCCTGCCCAGGTCTCTGCCACACTCTTGAATCCTTGCATTTGTGTCCATGTTCTTGTAGAAGGTAGAGAATCTCTGGGTGCTTGAGGATGGCAGTGCAACCTGCTCTGCTCCGGTTCCCATCTCTCCTTGCAGCTCTAAATGGCAGGCAATTGGGAAAAAACATAGGCATTAGAGACCATCCGTCACGAAGGACACTCCTGCCCAGGTTTCGGCCACACTCTTGAATCCTTAACTTTCTGTGTCTTCGTAGAAGGTAGAGAATCTCTGGATTTCTGGCTGAGGATGGCACTGTGCCATGGTCTGCTCCTCTCCTTTTCGGGGCCTGTGGCTGTATGAGAGAGAATAAAACCAATGGGGCATGCACCCTGACTCACCACGGACCACCCCTGCCCAGGTCTCTGCCACACTCTTGAATCCTTGCCTTTGTGTCCGCGTTCTTGTAGAAGGTAGAGAATCTCTGGGTGCTTGAGGATGGCAGTGCACCCTGCTCTGCTCCAGTTCCCATCTCTCCTTGCAGCTCTAAATGGCAGGCAATTGGGAAAAAATAAAGGCATTAGAGACCATCCGTCACGATGGACACCCCTGCCCAGGTTTTGGCCACACTCTTGAATCCTTAACTTTCTGTGTCTTCGTAGAAGGTAGAGAATCTCTGGATTTCTGGCTGAGGATGGCACTGTGCCATGGTCTGCTCCTCTCCTTTTCGGGGCCTGTGGCTGTATGAGAGAGAATAAAACCAATGGGGCATGCACCCTGACTCACCACGGACCACCCCTGCCCAGGTCTCTGCCACACTCTTGAATCCTTGCCTTTGTGTCCGCGTTCTTGTAGAAGGTAGAGACACTCTGGGTGCTTGAGGATGGCAGTGCACCCTGCTCTGCTCCGGTTCCCATCTCTTCTTGCAGTTCTAAATGGCAGGCAATTGGGAAAAATAAAGGCATTAGAGACCATCCGTCTCGAAGGTCACCCTGCTCAGGTTTCGGCCACCCTCTTGAATCCTTAACTTTCTGTGTCTTCGTAGAAGGTAGAGAATCTCTGGATTTCTGGCTGAGGATGGCACTGTGCCATGGTCTGCTCCTCTCCTTTTCGGGGCCTGTGGCTGTATGAGAGAGAATAAAACCAATGGGGCATGCACCCTGACTCACCACGGACCACCCCTGCCCAGGTCACTGCCAGACTCTTGAATCCTTAACTTTGTGGCCGTGTTCTCGCACAAGGTAGAGAATCTCTTGGTGCTTGAGGATGGCAGTGCACCCTGCTCTGCTCCGGTTCCCATCTCTCCTTGCAGCTCTAAATGGCAGGCAATTGGGAAAAATAAAGGCATTAGAGACGATCCGTTCACGAAGGACACTCCTGCCCAGGTTTCGGCCACCCTCTTGAATCCTTAACTTTCTGTGTCTTCGTAGAAGGTAGAGAATCTCTGGATTTCTGGCTGAGGATGGCACTGTGCCATGGTCTGCTCCTCTCCTTTTCGGGGCCTGTGGCTGTATGAGAGAGAATAAAACCAATGGGGCATGCACCCTGACTCACCACGGACCACCCCTGCCCAGGTCTCTGCCACACTCTTGAATCCTTGCATTTGTGTCCATGTTCTTGTAGAAGGTAGAGAATCTCTGGGTGCTTGAGGATGGCAGTGCACCCTGCTCTGCTCCGGTTCCCATCTCTCCTTGCAGCTCTAAATGGCAGGCAATTGGGAAAAAACATAGGCATTAGAGACCATCCGTCACGAAGGACACTCCTGCCCAGGTTTCGGCCACCCTCTTGAATCCTTAACTTTCTGTGTCTTCGTAGAAGGTAGAGAATCTCTGGATTTCTGGCTGAGGATGGCACTGTGCCATGGTCTGCTCCTCTCCTTTTTGGGGCCTGTGGCTGTATCAGAGAGAATAAAACCAATGGGGCATGCACCCTGACTCACCACGGACCACCCCTGCCCAGGTCTCTGCCACACTCTTGAATCCTTGCCTTTGTGTCCGCGTTCTTGTAGAAGGTAGAGAATCTCTGGGTGCTTGAGGATGGCAGTGCACCCTGCTCTGCTCCAGTTCCCATCTCTCCTTGCAGCTCTAAATGGCAGGCAATTGGGAAAAAATAAAGGCATTAGAGACCATCCGTCACGATGGACACCCCTGCCCAGGTTTTGGCCACACTCTTGAATCCTTAACTTTCTGTGTCTTCGTAGAAGGTAGAGAATCTCTGGATTTCTGGCTGAGGATGGCACTGTGCCATGGTCTGCTCCTCTCCTTTTTGGGGCCTGTGGCTGTATGAGAGAGAATAAAAACAATGGGGCATGCACCCTGACTCACCACGGACCACCCCTGCCCAGGTCACTGCCAGACTCTTGAATCCTTACCTTTGTGGCCGTATTCTCGCACAAGGTAGAGAATCTCTGGGTGCTTGAGGATGGCAGTGCACCCTGCTCTGCTCCGGTTCCCATCTCTCCTTGCAGCTCTAAATGGCAGGCAATTGGGAAATAATAAAGGCATTAGAGACCATCCGTTCACGAAGGACACCCCTGCCCAGGTTTCGGCCACCCTCTTGAATCCTTAACTTTCTGTGTCTTCGTAGAAGGTAGAGAATCTCTGGATTTCTGGCTGAGGATGGCACTGTGCCATGGTCTGCTCCTCTCCTTTTCGGGGCCTGTGGCTGTATGAGAGAGAATAAAAGCAATGGGGCATGCACCCTGACTCACCACGGACCACCCCTGCCCAGGTCTCTTCCACACTCTTGAATCCTTACATTTGTGGCCCTGTTCTTGCAGAAGGTAGAGAATGTCTGGGTGCTTGAGGATGGCAGTGCACCCTGCTCTGCTCCGGTTCCCATCTCTCCTTGCAGCTCTAAATGGCAGGCAATTGGGAAAAAATAAAGGCATTAGAGACCATCCGTCACGATGGACACCCCTGCCCAGGTTTTGGCCACACTCTTGAATCCTTAACTTTCTGTGTCTTTGTAGAAGGTAGAGAATCTCTGGATTTCTGGCTGAGGATGGCACTGTGCCATGGTCTGCTCCTCTCCTTTTTGGTGCCTGTGGCTGTATGAGAGAGAATAAAAACAATGGGGCATGCACCCTGACTCACCACGGACCACCCCTGCCCAGGTCTCTGCCACACTCTTGAATCCTTAACTTTGTGTCCATGTTCTTGTAGAAAGTAGAGAATCTCTGGGTGCTTGAGGATGGCAGTGCACCCTGCTCTGCTCCGGTTCCCATCTCTCCTTGCAGCTCTAAATGGCAGGCAATTGGGAAAAAATAAAGGCATTAGAGACCATCCGTTCACGAAGGACACCCCTGCCCAGGTCTCTGCCACACTCTTGAATCCTTAACTTTCTCTGTCTTTGTAGAAGGAAGAGAAGCTCTGGATTTCTGGCTGAGGATGGCACTGTGCCATGGTCTGCTCCTCTCCTTTTCGAGGCCTGTGGCTGTATGAGAGAGGATAAAACCAATGGGGCATGCACCCTGACTCACCACGGACCACCCCTGCCCAGGTCTCTGCCACACTCTTGAATCCTTGCCTTTGTGTCCGCGTTCTTGTAGAAGGTAGAGAATCTCTGGGTGCTTGAGGATGGCAGTGCACCCTGCTCTGCTCCGGTTCCCATCTCTCCTTGCAGCTCTAAATGGCAGGCAATTGGGAAAAAATAAAGGCATTAGAGACCATCCGTCACGAAGGACACACCTGCCCAGGTTTCGGCCACCCTCTTGAATCCTTAACATTCTGTGTCTTCGTAGAAGGGAGAGAATCTCTGGATTTCTGGCTGAGGATGGCACTGTGCCATGGTCTGCTCCTCTCCTTTTCGGGGCCTGTGGCTGTATGAGAGAGAATAAAACCAATGGGGCATGCACCCTGACTCACCACGGACCACCCCTGCCCAGGTCTCTGCCACACTCTTGAATCCTTGCCTTTGTGTCCGCGTTCTTGTAGAAGGTAGAGACACTCTGGGTGCTTGAGGATGGCAGTGCACCCTGCTCTGCTCCGGTTCCCATCTCTTCTTGCAGTTCTAAATGGCAGGCAATTGGGAAAAATAAAGGCATTAGAGACCATCCGTCTCGAAGGTCACCCTGCTCAGGTTTCGGCCACCCTCTTGAATCCTTAACTTTCTGTGTCTTCGTAGAAGGTAGAGAATCTCTGGATTTCTGGCTGAGGATGGCACTGTGCCATGGTCTGCTCCTCTCCTTTTCGGGGCCTGTGGCTGTATGAGAGAGAATAAAACCAATGGGGCATGCACCCTGACTCACCACGGACCACCCCTGCCCAGGTCTCTGCCACACTCTTGAATCCTTGCATTTGTGTCCATGTTCTTGTAGAAGGTAGAGAATCTCTGGGTGCTTGAGGATGGCAGTGCACCCTGCTCTGCTCCGGTTCCCATCTCTCCTTGCAGCTCTAAATGGCAGGCAATTGGGAAAAAACATAGGCATTAGAGACCATCCGTCACGAAGGACACTCCTGCCCAGGTTTCGGCCACCCTCTTGAATCCTTAACTTTCTGTGTCTTCGTAGAAGGTAGAGAATCTCTGGATTTCTGGCTGAGGATGGCACTGTGCCATGGTCTGCTCCTCTCCTTTTCGGGGCCTGTGGCTGTATGAGAGAGAATAAAACCAATGGGGCATGCACCCTGACTCACCACGGACCACCCCTGCCCAGGTCTCTGCCACACTCTTGAATCCTTAACTTTGTGGCCGTGTTCTTGCAGAAGGTAGAGAATCTCTGGGTGCTTGAGGATGGCAGTGCACCCTGCTCTGCTCCGGTTCCCATCTCTCCTTGCAGCTCTAAATGGCAGGCAATTGGGAAAAAATAAAGGCATTAGAGACCATCCGTTCACGAAGGACACCCCTGCCCAGGTCTCTGCCACACTCTTGAATCCTTAACTTTCTCTGTCTTTGTAGAAGGAAGAGAAGCTCTGGATTTCTGGCTGAGGATGGCACTGTGCCATGGTCTGCTCCTCTCCTTTTCGAGGCCTGTGGCTGTATGAGAGAGGATAAAACCAATGGGGCATGCACCCTGACTCACCACGGCCACCCCTGCCCAGGTCTCTGCCACACTCTTGAATCCTTGCCTTTGTGTCCGCGTTCTTGTAGAAGGTAGAGAATCTCTGGGTGCTTGAGGATGGCAGTGCACCCTGCTCTGCTCCGGTTCCCATCTCTCCTTGCAGTTCTAAATGGCAGGCAATTGGGAAAAATAAAGGCATTAGAGACCATCCGTCTCGAAGGTCACCCTGCTCAGGTTTCGGCCACCCTCTTGAATCCTTAACTTTCTGTGTCTTCGTAGAAGGTAGAGAAGCTCTGGATTTCTGGCTGAGGATGGCACTGTGCCATGGTCTGCTCCTCTCCTTTTCGGGGCCTGTGGCTGTATGAGAGAGAATAAAACCAATGGGGCATGCACCCTGACTCACCACGGACCACCCCTGCCCAGGTCACTGCCACACTCTTGAATCCTTACCTTTGTGGCCGTGTTCTCGCACAAGGTAGAGAATCTCTCGGTGCTTGAGGATGGCAGTGCACCCTGCTCTGCTCCGGTTCCCATCTCTCCTTGCAGCTCTAAATGGCAGGCAATTGGGAAAAATAAAGGCATTAGAGACGATCCGTTCACGAAGGACACCCCTGCCCAGGTTTCGGCCACCCTCTTGAATCCTTAACTTTCTGTGTCTTCGTAGAAGGTAGAGAATCTCTGGATTTCTGGCTGAGGATGGAACTGTGCCATGGTCTGCTCCTCTCCTTTTCGGGGCCTGTGGCTGTATGAGAGAGAATAAAACCAATGGGGCATGCACCCTGACTCACCACGGACCACCCCTGCCCAGGTCTCTGCCACACTCTTGAATCCTTGCATTTGTGTCCATGTTCTTGTAGAAGGTAGAGAATCTCTGGGTGCTTGAGGATGGCAGTGCAACCTGCTCTGCTCCGGTTCCCATCTCTCCTTGCAGCTCTAAATGGCAGGCAATTGGGAAAAAACATAGGCATTAGAGACCATCCGTCACGAAGGACACTCCTGCCCAGGTTTCGGCCACACTCTTGAATCCTTAACTTTCTGTGTCTTCGTAGAAGGTAGAGAATCTCTGGATTTCTGGCTGAGGATGGCACTGTGCCATGGTCTGCTCCTCTCCTTTTCGGGGCCTGTGGCTGTATGAGAGAGAATAAAACCAATGGGGCATGCACCCTGACTCACCACGGACCACCCCTGCCCAGGTCTCTGCCACACTCTTGAATCCTTGCCTTTGTGTCCGCGTTCTTGTAGAAGGTAGAGAATCTCTGGGTGCTTGAGGATGGCAGTGCACCCTGCTCTGCTCCAGTTCCCATCTCTCCTTGCAGCTCTAAATGGCAGGCAATTGGGAAAAAATAAAGGCATTAGAGACCATCCGTCACGATGGACACCCCTGCCCAGGTTTTGGCCACACTCTTGAATCCTTAACTTTCTGTGTCTTCGTAGAAGGTAGAGAATCTCTGGATTTCTGGCTGAGGATGGCACTGTGCCATGGTCTGCTCCTCTCCTTTTCGGGGCCTGTGGCTGTATGAGAGAGAATAAAACCAATGGGGCATGCACCCTGACTCACCACGGACCACCCCTGCCCAGGTCTCTGCCACACTCTTGAATCCTTGCCTTTGTGTCCGCGTTCTTGTAGAAGGTAGAGAATCTCTGGGTGCTTGAGGATGGCAGTGCACCCTGCTCTGCTCCGGTTCCCATCTGTCCTTGCAGCTCTAAATGGCAGGCAATTGGGAAATAATAAAGGCATTAGAGACCATCCGTTCACGAAGGACACCCCTGCCCAGGTTTCGGCCACCCTCTTGAATCCTTAACTTTCTGTGTCTTCGTAGAAGGGAGAGAAGCTCTGGATTTCTGGCTGAGGATGGCACTGTGCCATGGTCTGCTCCTCTCCTTTTCGGGGCCTGTGGCTGTATGAGAGAGAATAAAAGCAATGGGGCATGCACCCTGACTCACCACGGACCACCCCTGCCCAGGTCTCTTCCACACTCTTGAATCCTTACATTTGTGGCCGTGTTCTTGCAGAAGGTAGAGAATCTCTGGGTGCTTGAGGATGGCAGTGCACCCTGCTCTGCTCCGGTTCCCATCTCTCCTTGCAGCTCTAAATGGCAGGCAATTGGGAAAAAATAAAGGCATTAGAGACCATCCGTCACGATGGACACCCCTGCCCAGGTTTTGGCCACACTCTTGAATCCTTAACTTTCTGTGTCTTTGTAGAAGGTAGAGAATCTCTGGATTTCTGGCTGAGGATGGCACTGTGCCATGGTCTGCTCCTCTCCTTTTTGGTGCCTGTGGCTGTATGAGAGAGAATAAAAACAATGGGGCATGCACCCTGACTCACCACGGACCACCCCTGCCCAGGTCTCTGCCACACTCTTGAATCCCTAACTTTGTGTCCATGTTCTTGTAGAAAGTAGAGAATCTCTGGGTGCTTGAGGATGGCAGTGCACCCTGCTCTGCTCCGGTTCCCATCTCTCCTTGCAGCTCTAAATGGCAGGCAATTGGGAAAAAATAAAGGCATTAGAGACCATCCGTTCACGAAGGACACCCCTGCCCAGGTCTCTGCCACACTCTTGAATCCTTAACTTTCTCTGTCTTTGTAGAAGGAAGAGAAGCTCTGGATTTCTGGCTGAGGATGGCACTGTGCCATGGTCTGCTCCTCTCCTTTTCGAGGCCTGTGGCTGTATGAGAGAGGATAAAACCAATGGGGCATGCACCCTGACTCACCACGGCCACCCCTGCCCAGGTCTCTGCCACACTCTTGAATCCTTGCCTTTGTGTCCGCGTTCTTGTAGAAGGTAGAGAATCTCTGGGTGCTTGAGGATGGCAGTGCACCCTGCTCTGCTCCGGTTCCCATCTCTCCTTGCAGCTCTAAATGGCAGGCAATTGGGAAAAAATAAAGGCATTAGAGACCATCCGTCACGAAGGACACACCTGCCCAGGTTTCGGCCACCCTCTTGAATCCTTAACATTCTGTGTCTTCGTAGAAGGGAGAGAATCTCTGGATTTCTGGCTGAGGATGGCACTGTGCCATGGTCTGCTCCTCTCCTTTTCGGGGCCTGTGGCTGTATGAGAGAGAATAAAACCAATGGGGCATGCACCCTGACTCACCACGGACCACCCCTGCCCAGGTCTCTGCCACACTCTTGAATCCTTGCCTTTGTGTCCGCGTTCTTGTAGAAGGTAGAGACACTCTGGGTGCTTGAGGATGGCAGTGCACCCTGCTCTGCTCCGGTTCCCATCTCTCCTTGCAGTTCTAAATGGCAGGCAATTGGGAAAAATAAAGGCATTAGAGACCATCCGTCTCGAAGGTCACCCTGCTCAGGTTTCGGCCACCCTCTTGAATCCTTAACTTTCTGTGTCTTCGTAGAAGGTAGAGAAGCTCTGGATTTCTGGCTGAGGATGGCACTGTGCCATGGTCTGCTCCTCTCCTTTTCGGGGCCTGTGGCTGTATGAGAGAGAATAAAACCAATGGGGCATGCACCCTGACTCACCACGGACCACCCCTGCCCAGGTCACTGCCAGACTCTTGAATCCTTAACTTTGTGGCCGTGTTCTCGCACAAGGTAGAGAATCTCTGGGTGCTTGAGGATGGCAGTGCACCCTGCTCTGCTCCGGTTCCCATCTCTCCTTGCAGCTCTAAATGGCAGGCAATTGGGAAAAATAAAGGCATTAGAGACGATCCGTTCACGAAGGACACTCCTGCCCAGGTTTCGGCCACCCTCTTGAATCCTTAACTTTCTGTGTCTTCGTAGAAGGTAGAGAATCTCTGGATTTCTGGCTGAGGATGGCACTGTGCCATGGTCTGCTCCTCTCCTTTTCGGGGCCTGTGGCTGTATGAGAGAGAATAAAACCAATGGGGCATGCACCCTGACTCACCACGGACCACCCCTGCCCAGGTCTCTGCCACACTCTTGAATCCTTGCATTTGTGTCCATGTTCTTGTAGAAGGTAGAGAATCTCTGGGTGCTTGAGGATGGCAGTGCACCCTGCTCTGCTCCGGTTCCCATCTCTCCTTGCAGCTCTAAATGGCAGGCAATTGGGAAAAAACATAGGCATTAGAGACCATCCGTCACGAAGGACACTCCTGCCCAGGTTTCGGCCACCCTCTTGAATCCTTAACTTTCTGTGTCTTCGTAGAAGGTAGAGAAGCTCTGGATTTCTGGCTGAGGATGGCACTGTGCCATGGTCTGCTCCTCTCCTTTTCGGGGCCTGTGGCTGTATGAGAGAGAATAAAACCAATGGGGCATGCACCCTGACTCACCACGGACCACCCCTGCCCAGGTCTCTGCCACACTCTTGAATCCTTAACTTTGTGGCTGTGTTCTTGCAGAAGGTAGAGAATCTCTGGGTGCTTGAGGATGGCAGTGCACCCTGCTCTGCTCCGGTTCCCATCTCTCCTTGCAGCTCTAAATGGCAGGCAATTGGGAAAAATAAAGGCATTAGAGACGATCCGTTCACGAAGGACACCCCTGCCCAGGTTTCGGCCACCCTCTTGAATCCTTAACTTTCTGTGTCTTCGTAGAAGGTAGAGAATCTCTGGATTTCTGGCTGAGGATGGCACTGTGCCATGGTCTGCTCCTCTCCTTTTCGGGGCCTGTGGCTGTATGAGAGAGAATAAAACCAATGGGGCATGCACCCTGACTCACCACGGACCACCCCTGCCCAGGTCTCTGCCACACTCTTGAATCCTTACCTTTGTGGCCGTGTTCTCGCACAAGGTAGAGAATGTCTGGGTGCTTGAGGATGGCAGTGCACCCTGCTCTGCTCCGGTTCCCATCTCTCCTTGCAGCTCTAAATGGCAGGCAATTGGGAAAAAATAAAGGCATTAGAGACTTTCTGTCACGAAGGACACCCCTTCTCAGGTTTCAGCCACACTCTTGAATCCTAAACTTTCTCTGTCTTTGTAGAAGGAAGAGAAGCTCTGGATTTCTGGCTGAGGATGGCACTGTGCCATGGTCTGCTCCTCTCCTTTTCGAGGCCTGTGGCTGTATGAGAGAGAATAAAACCAATGGGGCATGCACCCTGACTCACCACGGACCACCCCTGCCCAGGTCTCTGCCACACTCTTGAATCCCTAACTTTGTGTCCATGTTCTTGTAGAAGGTAGAGAATCTCTGGGTGCTTGAGGATGGCAGTGCACCCTGCTCTGCTCCGGTTCCCATCTCTCCTTGCAGCTCTAAATGGCAGGCAATTGGGAAATAATAAAGGCATTAGAGACCATCCGTCACGATGGACACCCCTGCCCAGGTTTTGGCCACACTCTTGAATCCTTAACTTTCTGTGTCTTCGTAGAAGGTAGAGAATCTCTGGATTTCTGGCTGAGGATGGCACTGTGCCATGGTCTGCTCCTCTCCTTTTTGGGGCCTGTGGCTGTATGAGAGAGAATAAAACCAATGGGGCATGCACCCTGACTCACCACGGACCACCCCTGCCCAGGTCACTGCCAGACTCTTGAATCCTTACCTTTGTGGCCGTATTCTCGCACAAGGTAGAGAATCTCTGGGTGCTTGAGGATGGCAGTGCACCCTGCTCTGCTCCGGTTCCCATCTGTCCTTGCAGCTCTAAATGGCAGGCAATTGGGAAATAATAAAGGCATTAGAGACCATCCGTTAACGAAGGACACCCCTGCCCAGGTTTCGGCCACCCTCTTGAATCCTTAACTTTCTGTGTCTTCGTAGAAGGTAGAGAATCTCTGGATTTCTGGCTGAGGATGGCACTGTGCCATGGTCTGCTCCTCTCCTTTTCGGGGCCTGTGGCTGTATGAGAGAGAATAAAACCAATGGGGCATGCCCCCTGACTCACCACGGACCAGCCCTGCCCAGGTCTCTGCCACACTCTTGAATCCTTAACTTTCTCTGTCTTTGTAGAAGGAAGAGAAGCTCTGGATTTCTGGCTGAGGATGGCACTGTGCCATGGTCTGCTCCTCTCCTTTTTGGGACCTGTGGCTGTATGAGAGAGAATAAAACCAATGGGGCATGCCCCCTGACTCACCACGGACCACCCCTGCCCAGGTCTCTGCCACACTCTTGAATCCTTAACTTTGTGTCCATGTTCTTGTAGAAGGTAGAGAATCTCTGAGTGCTTGAGGATGGCAGTGCACCCTGCTCTGCTCCGGTTCCCATCTCTCCTTGCAGCTCTAAATGGCAGGCAATTGGGAAAAAATAAAGGCATTAGAGACCATCCGTCTCGAAGGACACCCCTGCCCAGGTTTCGGCCACCCTCTTGAATCCTTAACTTTCTGTGTCTTCGTAGAAGGGAGAGAAGCTCTGGATTTCTGGCTGAGGATGGCACTGTGCCATGGTCTGCTCCTCTCCTTTTCGGGGCCTGTGGCTGTATGAGAGAGAATAAAAACAATGGGGCATGCACCCTGACTCACCACGGACCACCCCTGCCCAGGTCACTGCCAGACTCTTGAATCCTTACCTTTGTGGCCGTATTCTCGCACAAGGTAGAGAATCTCTGGGTGCTTGAGGATGGCAGTGCACCCTGCTCTGCTCCGGTTCCCATCTGTCCTTGCAGCTCTAAATGGCAGGCAATTGGGAAATAATAAAGGCATTAGAGACCATCCGTTCACGAAGGACACCCCTGCCCAGGTTTCGGCCACCCTCTTGAATCCTTAACTTTCTGTGTCTTCGTAGAAGGGAGAGAAGCTCTGGATTTCTGGCTGAGGATGGCACTGTGCCATGGTCTGCTCCTCTCCTTTTCGGGGCCTGTGGCTGTATGAGAGAGAATAAAAGCAATGGGGCATGCACCCTGACTCACCACGGACCACCCCTGCCCAGGTCTCTTCCACACTCTTGAATCCTTACATTTGTGGCCGTGTTCTTGCAGAAGGTAGAGAATCTCTGGGTGCTTGAGGATGGCAGTGCACCCTGCTCTGCTCCGGTTCCCATCTCTCCTTGCAGCTCTAAATGGCAGGCAATTGGGAAAAAATAAAGGCATTAGAGACCATCCGTCACGATGGACACCCCTGCCCAGGTTTTGGCCACACTCTTGAATCCTTAACTTTCTGTGTCTTTGTAGAAGGTAGAGAATCTCTGGATTTCTGGCTGAGGATGGCACTGTGCCATGGTCTGCTCCTCTCCTTTTTGGTGCCTGTGGCTCTATGAGAGAGAATAAAAACAATGGGGCATGCACCCTGACTCACCACGGACCACCCCTGCCCAGGTCTCTGCCACACTCTTGAATCCCTAACTTTGTGTCCATGTTCTTGTAGAAAGTAGAGAATCTCTGGGTGCTTGAGGATGGCAGTGCACCCTGCTCTGCTCCGGTTCCCATCTCTCCTTGCAGCTCTAAATGGCAGGCAATTGGGAAAAAATAAAGGCATTAGAGACCATCCGTTCACGAAGGACACCCCTGCCCAGGTCTCTGCCACACTCTTGAATCCTTAACTTTCTCTGTCTTTGTAGAAGGAAGAGAAGCTCTGGATTTCTGGCTGAGGATGGCACTGTGCCATGGTCTGCTCCTCTCCTTTTCGAGGCCTGTGGCTGTATGAGAGAGGATAAAACCAATGGGGCATGCACCCTGACTCACCACGGCCACCCCTGCCCAGGTCTCTGCCACACTCTTGAATCCTTGCCTTTGTGTCCGCGTTCTTGTAGAAGGTAGAGAATCTCTGGGTGCTTGAGGATGGCAGTGCACCCTGCTCTGCTCCGGTTCCCATCTCTCCTTGCAGTTCTAAATGGCAGGCAATTGGGAAAAATAAAGGCATTAGAGACCATCCGTCTCGAAGGTCACCCTGCTCAGGTTTCGGCCACCCTCTTGAATCCTTAACTTTCTGTGTCTTCGTAGAAGGTAGAGAAGCTCTGGATTTCTGGCTGAGGATGGCACTGTGCCATGGTCTGCTCCTCTCCTTTTCGGGGCCTGTGGCTGTATGAGAGAGAATAAAACCAATGGGGCATGCACCCTGACTCACCACGGACCAGCCCTGCCCAGGTCACTGCCAGACTCTTGAATCCTTACCTTTGTGGCCGTGTTCTCGCACAAGGTAGAGAATCTCTCGGTGCTTGAGGATGGCAGTGCACCCTGCTCTGCTCCGGTTCCCATCTCTCCTTGCAGCTCTAAATGGCAGGCAATTGGGAAAAATAAAGGCATTAGAGACGATCCGTTCACGAAGGACACTCCTGCCCAGGTTTCGGCCACCCTCTTGAATCCTTAACTTTCTGTGTCTTCGTAGAAGGTAGAGAATCTCTGGATTTCTGGCTGAGGATGGAACTGTGCCATGGTCTGCTCCTCTCCTTTTCGGGGCCTGTGGCTGTATGAGAGAGAATAAAACCAATGGGGCATGCACCCTGACTCACCACGGACCACCCCTGCCCAGGTCTCTGCCACACTCTTGAATCCTTGCATTTGTGTCCATGTTCTTGTAGAAGGTAGAGAATCTCTGGGTGCTTGAGGATGGCAGTGCACCCTGCTCTGCTCCGGTTCCCATCTCTCCTTGCAGCTCTAAATGGCAGGCAATTGGGAAAAAACATAGGCATTAGAGACCATCCGTCACGAAGGACACTCCTGCCCAGGTTTCGGCCACACTCTTGAATCCTTAACTTTCTGTGTCTTCGTAGAAGGTAGAGAATCTCTGGATTTCTGGCTGAGGATGGCACTGTGCCATGGTCTGCTCCTCTCCTTTTCGGGGCCTGTGGCTGTATGAGAGAGAATAAAAACAATGGGGCATGCACCCTGACTCACCACGGACCACCCCTGCCCAGGTCTCTGCCACACTCTTGAATCCCTAACTTTTTGTCTGCGTCCTTTTCAAAGGTAGAGAATCGCTGTGATTCAAGATGGGAGTTTGTCATGGTCTGGGCCTGCAACTGTAAGAGACAGGATAACAAACAGGAGGTCAGCCATGCTCACTCACCACGGACCACCCCTGCCCAGGTCTCTGCCACACTCTTGAATCCTTACATTTGTGGCCGTGTTCTTGCAGAAGGTAGAGAATCTCTGGGTGCTTGAGGATGGCAGTGCACCCTGCTCTGCTCCGGTTCCCATCTCTCCTTGCAGCTCTAAATGGCAGGCAATTGGGAAAAATAAAGGCATTAGAGACGATCCGTTCACGAAGGACACTCCTGCCCAGGTTTCGGCCACCCTCTTGAATCCTTAACTTTCTGTGTCTTCGTAGAAGGTAGAGAATCTCTGGATTTCTGGCTGAGGATGGCACTGTGCCATGGTCTGCTCCTCTCCTTTTCGGGGCCTGTGGCTGTATGAGAGAGAATAAAACCAATGGGGCATGCACCCTGACTCACCACGGACCACCCCTGCCCAGGTCTCTGCCACACTCTTGAATCCTTGCATTTGTGTCCATGTTCTTGTAGAAGGTAGAGAATCTCTGGGTGCTTGAGGATGGCAGTGCACCCTGCTCTGCTCCGGTTCCCATCTCTCCTTGCAGCTCTAAATGGCAGGCAATTGGGAAATAATAAAGTCATTAGAGACCATTGATCACGATAGATAGCCCTGCCCAGGTTTCGGCCACACTCTTGAATCCTTAACTTTCTGTGTCTTCGTAGAAGGGAGAGAATCTCTGGATTTCTGGCTGAGGATGGCACTGTGCCATCGTCTGCTCCTCTCCTTTTCGGGGCCTGTGGCTGTATGAGAGAGAATAAAACCAATGGGGCATGCACCCTGACTCACCACGGACCAGCCCTGCCCAGGTCACTGCCAGACTCTTGAATCCTTAACTTTGTGGCCGTGTTCTCGCACAAGGTAGAGAATCTCTGGGTGCTTGAGGATGGCAGTGCACCCTGCTCTGCTCCGGTTCCCATCTCTCCTTGCAGCTCTAAATGGCAGGCAATTGGGAAAAAATAAAGGCATTAGAGACCATCCGTTCACGAAGGACACCCCTGCCCAGGTTTCGGCCACCCTCTTGAATCCTTAACTTTCTGTGTCTTCGTAGAAGGTAGAGAATCTCTGGATTTCTGGCTGAGGATGGCACTGTGCCATGGTCTGCTCCTCTCCTTTTCGGGGCCTGTGGCTGTATGAGAGAGAATAAAAACAATGGGGCATGCACCCTGACTCACCACGGACCACCCCTGCCCAGGTCTCTGCCACACTCTTGAATCCCTAACTTTTTGTCTGCGTCCTTTTCAAAGGTAGAGAATCGCTGTGATTCAAGATGGGAGTTTGTCATGGTCTGGGCCTGCAACTGTAAGAGACAGGATAACAAACAGGAGGTCAGCCATGCTCACTCACCACGCACCACCCCTGCCCAGGTCTCTGCCACACTCTTGAATCCTTGCATTTGTGTCCATGTTCTTGTAGAAGGTAGAGAATCTCTGGGTGCTTGAGGATGGCAGTGCACCCTGCTCTGCTCCGGTTCCCATCTCTCCTTGCAGCTCTAAATGGCAGGCAATTGGGAAATAATAAAGTCATTAGAGACCATCCGTCACGAAGGACACCCCTGCCGAGGTTTCGGCCACACTCTTGAATCCTTAACTTTCTGTGTCTTCGTAGAAGGTAGAGAATCTCTGGATTTCTGGCTGAGGATGGCACTGTGCCATGGTCTGCTCCTCTCCTTTTCGAGGCCTGTGGCTGTATGAGAGAGAATAAAACCAATGGGGCATGCACCCTGACTCACCACGGACCACCCCTGCCCAGGTCACTGCCAGACTCTTGAATCCTTGCCTTTGTGTCCGCGTTCTTGTAGAAGGTAGAGAATCTCTGGGTGCTTGAGGATGGCAGTGCACCCTGCTCTGCTCCGGTTCCCATCTCTCCTTGCAGCTCTAAATGGCAGGCAATTGGGAAAAAACATAGGCATTAGAGACCATCCGTTCACGAAGGACACCCCTGCCGAGGTTTCGGTCACACTCTTGAATCCTTAACTTTCTCTGTCTTCGTAGAAGGTAGAGAAGCTCTGGATTTCTGGCTGAGGATGGCACTGTGCCATGGTCTGCTCCTCTCCTTTTCGGGGCCTGTGGCTGTATGAGAGAGAATAAAAACAATGGGGCATGCACCCTGACTCACCACGGACCACCCCTGCCCAGGTCTCTGCCACACTCTTGAATCCTTACCTTTGTGGCCGTGTTCTCGCACAAGGTAGAGAATCTCTGGGTGCTTGAGGATGGCAGTGCACCCTGCTCTGCTCCGGTTCCCATCTCTCCTTGCAGCTCTAAATGACAGGCAATTGGGAAATAATAAAGGCATTAGAGACCATCCGTTCACGAAGGACACGCCTGCCCAGGTTTCGGCCACCCTCTTGAATCCTTAACTTTCTGTGTCTTCGTAGAAGGTAGAGAATCTCTGGATTTCTGGCTGAGGATGGCACTGTGCCATGGTCTGCTCCTCTCCTTTTCGGGGCCTGTGGCTGTATGAGAGAGAATAAAAACAATGGGGCATGCACCCTGACTCACCACGGACCACCCCTGCCCAGGTCTCTGCCACACTCTTGAATCCCTAACTTTGTGTCCATGTTCTTGTAGAAGGTAGAGAATCTCTGGGTGCTTGAGGATGGCAGTGCACCCTGCTCTGCTCCGGTTCCCATCTCTCCTTGCAGCTCTAAATGGCAGGCAATTGGGAAAAAATAAAGGCATTAGAGACCATCCGTTCACGAAGGACACCCCTGCCCAGGTTTCGGCCACACTCTTGAATCCTTAACTTTCTGTGTCTTCGTAGAAGGTAGAGAATCTCTGGATTTCTGGCTGAGGATGGCACTGTGCCATGGTCTGCTCCTCTCCTTTTCGGGGCCTGTGGCTGTATGAGAGAGGATAAAACCAATGGGGCATGCACCCTGACTCACCACGGACCACCCCTGCCCAGGTCTCTGCCACACTCTTGAATCCTTACCTTTGTGTCCGCGTTCTTGTAGAAGGTAGAGAATCTCTGGGTGCTTGAGGATGGCAGTGCACCCTGCTCTGCTCCGGTTCCCATCTGTCCTTGCAGCTCTAAATGGCAGGCAATTGGGAAATAATAAAGGCATTAGAGACCATTGATCACGATAGATAGCCCTGCCCAGGTTTCGGCCACACTCTTGAATCCTTAACTTTCTGTGTCTTCGTAGAAGGTAGAGAAGCTCTGGATTTCTGGCTGAGGATGGCACTGTGCCATGGTCTGCTCCTCTCCTTTTCGAGGCCTGTGGCTGTATGAGAGAGAATAAAAACAATGGGGCATGCACCCTGACTCACCACGGACCACCCCTGCCCAGGTCACTGCCAGACTCTTGAATCCTTAACTTTGTGGCCGTGTTCTCGCACAAGGTAGAGAATCTCTGGGTGCTTGAGGATGGCAGTGCACCCTGCTCTGCTCCGGTTCCCATCTCTCCTTGCAGCTCTAAATGGCAGACAATTCGGAAAAAATAAAGGCATTAGAGACCATCCGTCTCGAAGGACACCCCTGCCCAGGTTTCGGCCACCCTCTTGAATCCTTAACTTTCTGTGTCTTCGTAGAAGGTAGAGAATCTCTGGATTTCTGGCTGAGGATGGCACTGTGCCATGGTCTGCTCCTCTCCTTTTCGGGGCCTGTGGCTGTATGAGAGAGAATAAAAACAATGGGGCATGCACCCTGACTCACCACGGACCACCCCTGCCCAGGTCTCTGCCACACTCTTGAATCCCTAACTTTTTGTCTGCGTCCTTTTCAAAGGTAGAGAATCGCTGTGATTCAAGATGGGAGTTTGTCATGGTCTGGGCCTGCAACTGTAAGAGACAGGATAAGAAACAGGATGTCAGCCATGCTCAATCACCACGGACCACCCCTGCCCAGGTCTCTGCCAGACTCTTGAATCCTTAACTTGGTGCCAGTGTTCTTATGGAAGGTAGAGAATCTCTGGGTGCTTGAGGATGGCAGTGCACCCTGCTCTGCTCCGGTTCCCATCTCTCCTTGCAGCTCTAAATGGCAGGCAATTGGGAAAAAATAAAGGCATTAGAGACCATCCGTCACGAAGGACACGCCTGCCCAGGTTTCGGCCACACTCTTGAATCCTTAACTTTCTGTGTCTTCGTAGAAGGTAGAGAAGCTCTGGATTTCTGGCTGAGGATGGCACTGTGCCATGGTCTGCTCCTCTCCTTTTCGGGGCCTGTGGCTGTATGAGAGAGAATAAAACCAATGGGGCATGCACCCTGACTCACCACGGACCACCCCTGCCCAGGTCACTGCCAGACTCTTGAATCCTTACATTTGTGGCCGTGTTCTTGCAGAAGGTAGAGAATCTCTGGGTGCTTGAGGATGGCAGTGCACCCTGCTCTGCTCCGGTTCCCATCTCTCCTTGCAGCTCTAAATGGCAGACAATTGGGAAAAAATAAAGGCATTAGAGACCATCCGTCTCGAAGGACACCCTTGCCCAGGTTTCAGCCACACTCTTGAATCCTTAACTTTCTGTGTCTTCGTAGAAGGTAGAGAATCTCTGGATTTCTGGCTGAGGATGGCACTGTGCCATGGTCTGCTCCTCTCCTTTTCGGGGCCTGTGGCTGTATGAGAGAGAATAAAACTAATGGGGCATGCACCCTGACTCACCACGGACCACCCCTGCCCAGGTCTCTGCCACCCTCTTGAATCCTTAACTTGGTGCCAGTGTTCTTATGGAAGGTAGAGAATCTCTGGGTGCTTGAGGATGGCAGTGCACCCTGCTCTGCTCCGGTTCCCATCTCTCCTTGCAGCTCTAAATGGCAGGCAATTGGGAAAAAATAAAGGCATTAGAGACCATCCGTTCACGAAGGACACCCCTGCCCAGGTTTCGGCCACCCTCTTGAATCCTTAACTTTCTGTGTCTTCGTAGAAGGTAGAGAATCTCTGGATTTCTGGCTGAGGATGGCACTGTGCCATGGTCTGCTCCTCTCCTTTTCGAGGCCTGTGGCTGTATGAGAGAGAATAAAACCAATGGGGCATGCACCCTGACTCACCACGGACCACCCCTGCCCAGGTCTCTGCCACACTCTTGAATCCTTGCCTTTGTGTCCGCGTTCTTGTAGAAGGTAGAGAATCTCTGGGTGCTTGGGGATGGCAGTGCACCCTGCTCTGCTCCGGTTCCCATCTCTCCTTGCAGCTCTAAATGGCAGACAATTGGGAAAAAATAAAGGCATTAGAGACCATCCGTCTCGAAGGACACCCCTGCCCAGGTTTCGGCCACCCTCTTGAATCCTTAACTTTCTGTGTCTTCGTAGAAGGTAGAGAATCTCTAGATTTCTGGCTGAGGATGGCACTGTGCCATGGTCTGCTCCTCTCCTTTTCGGGGCCTGTGGCTGTATGAGAGAGAATAAAACCAATGGGGCATGCACCCTGACTCACCACGGACCACCCCTGCCCAGGTCTCTGCCAGACTCTTGAATCCTTGCATTTGTGTCCGCGTTCTTGTAGAAGGTAGAGAATCTCTGGGTGCTTGAGGATGGCAGTGCACCCTGCTCTGCTCCGGTTCCCATCTCTCCTTGCAGCTCTAAATGGCAGGCAATTGGGAAAAAACATAGGCATTAGAGACCATCCGTCACGAAGGACACCCCTGCCGAGGTTTCGGTCACACTCTTGAATCCTTAACTTTCTGTGTCTTCGTAGAAGGTAGAGAAGCTCTGGATTTCTGGCTGAGGATGGCACTGTGCCATGGTCTGCTCCTCTCCTTTTCGGGGCCTGTGGCTGTATGAGAGAGAATAAAAACAATGGGGCATGCACCCTGACTCACCACGGACCACCCCTGCCCAGGTCTCTGCCACACTCTTGAATCCTTACCTTTGTGGCCGTGTTCTCGCACAAGGTAGAGAATCTCTGGGTGCTTGAGGATGGCAGTGCACCCTGCTCTGCTCCGGTTCCCATCTCTCCTTGCAGCTCTAAATGACAGGCAATTGGGAAATAATAAAGGCATTAGAGACCATCCGTCTCGAAGGACACCCCTGCCCAGGTTTCGGCCACCCTCTTGAATCCTTAACTTTCTGTGTCTTCGTAGAAGGTAGAGAATCTCTAGATTTCTGGCTGAGGATGGCACTGTGCCATGGTCTGCTCCTCTCCTTTTCGGGGCCTGTGGCTGTATGAGAGAGAATAAAACCAATGGGGCATGCACCCTGACTCACCACGGACCACCCCTGCCCAGGTCTCTGCCAGACTCTTGAATCCTTGCATTTGTGTCCGCGTTCTTGTAGAAGGTAGAGAATCTCTGGGTGCTTGAGGATGGCAGTGCACCCTGCTCTGCTCCGGTTCCCATCTCTCCTTGCAGCTCTAAATGGCAGGCAATTGGGAAAAAACATAGGCATTAGAGACCATCCGTCACGAAGGACACCCCTGCCGAGGTTTCGGTCACACTCTTGAATCCTTAACTTTCTGTGTCTTCGTAGAAGGTAGAGAAGCTCTGGATTTCTGGCTGAGGATGGCACTGTGCCATGGTCTGCTCCTCTCCTTTTCGGGGCCTGTGGCTGTATGAGAGAGAATAAAAACAATGGGGCATGCACCCTGACTCACCACGGACCACCCCTGCCCAGGTCTCTGCCACACTCTTGAATCCTTACCTTTGTGGCCGTGTTCTCGCACAAGGTAGAGAATCTCTGGGTGCTTGAGGATGGCAGTGCACCCTGCTCTGCTCCGGTTCCCATCTCTCCTTGCAGCTCTAAATGACAGGCAATTGGGAAATAATAAAGGCATTAGAGACCATCCGTTCACGAAGGACACCCCTGCCCAGGTTTCGGCCACCCTCTTGAATCCTTAACTTTCTGTGTCTTCGTAGAAGGTAGAGAATCTCTGGATTTCTGGCTGAGGATGGCACTGTGCCATGGTCTGCTCCTCTCCTTTTCGGGGCCTGTGGCTGTATGAGAGAGAATAAAAACAATGGGGCATGCACCCTGACTCACCACGGACCACCCCTGCCCAGGTCTCTGCCACACTCTTGAATCCTTGCATTTGTGTCCATGTTCTTGTAGAAGGTAGAGAATCTCTGGGTGCTTGAGGATGGCAGTGCACCCTGCTCTGCTCCGGTTCCCATCTCTCCTTGCAGCTCTAAATGGCAGGCAATTGGGAAAAAATAAAGGCATTAGAGACCATCCGTCACGAAGGACACTCCTGCCCAGGTTTCGGCCACACTCTTGAATCCTTAACTTTCTGTGTCTTCGTAGAAGGTAGAGAAGCTCTGGATTTCTGGCTGAGGATGGCACTGTGCCATGGTCTGCTCCTCTCCTTTTCGGGGCCTGTGGCTGTATGAGAGAGAATAAAACCAATGGGGCATGCACCCTGACTCACCACGGACCACCCCTGCCCAGGTCACTGCCAGACTCTTGAATCCTTACATTTGTGGCCGTGTTCTTGCAGAAGGTAGAGAATCTCTGGGTGCTTGAGGATGGCAGTGCACCCTGCTCTGCTCCGGTTCCCATCTCTCCTTGCAGCTCTAAATGGCAGACAATTGGGAAAAAATAAAGGCATTAGAGACCATCCGTCTCGAAGGACACCCTTGCCCAGGTTTCAGCCACCCTCTTGAATCCTTAACTTTCTGTGTCTTCGTAGAAGGTAGAGAATCTCTGGATTTCTGGCTGAGGATGGCACTGTGCCATGGTCTGCTCCTCTCCTTTTCGGGGCCTGTGGCTGTATGAGAGAGAATAAAACCAATGGGGCATGCACCCTGACTCACCACGGACCACCCCTGCCCAGGTCTCTGCCAGACTCTTGAATCCTTGCATTTGTGTCCGCGTTCTTGTAGAAGGTAGAGAATCTCTGGGTGCTTGAGGATGGCAGTGCACCCTGCTCTGCTCCGGTTCCCATCTCTCCTTGCAGCTCTAAATGGCAGGCAATTGGGAAAAAACATAGGCATTAGAGACCATCCGTCACGAAGGACACCCCTGCCGAGGTTTCGGTCACACTCTTGAATCCTTAACTTTCTGTGTCTTCGTAGAAGGTAGAGAAGCTCTGGATTTCTGGCTGAGGATGGCACTGTGCCATGGTCTGCTCCTCTCCTTTTCGAGGCCTGTGGCTGTATGAGAGAGAATAAAACCAATGGGGCATGCACCCTGACTCACCACGGACCACCCCTGCCCAGGTCTCTGCCACACTCTTGAATCCTTGCCTTTGTGTCCGCGTTCTTGTAGAAGGTAGAGAATCTCTGGGTGCTTGAGGATGGCAGTGCACCCTGCTCTGCTCCGGTTCCCATCTCTCCTTGCAGCTCTAAATGGCAGACAATTGGGAAAAAATAAAGGCATTAGAGACCATCCGTCTCGAAGGACACGCCTGCCCAGGTTTCGGCCACCCTCTTGAATCCTTAACTTTCTGTGTCTTCGTAGAAGGTAGAGAATCTCTAGATTTCTGGCTGAGGATGGCACTGTGCCATGGTCTGCTCCTCTCCTTTTCGGGGCCTGTGGCTGTATGAGAGAGAATAAAACCAATGGGGCATGCACCCTGACTCACCACGGACCACCCCTGCCCAGGTCTCTGCCAGACTCTTGAATCCTTGCATTTGTGTCCGCGTTCTTGTAGAAGGTAGAGAATCTCTGGGTGCTTGAGGATGGCAGTGCACCCTGCTCTGCTCCGGTTCCCATCTCTCCTTGCAGCTCTAAATGGCAGGCAATTGGGAAAAAACATAGGCATTAGAGACCATCCGTCACGAAGGACACCCCTGCCGAGGTTTCGGTCACACTCTTGAATCCTTAACTTTCTGTGTCTTCGTAGAAGGTAGAGAAGCTCTGGATTTCTGGCTGAGGATGGCACTGTGCCATGGTCTGCTCCTCTCCTTTTCGGGGCCTGTGGCTGTATGAGAGAGAATAAAAACAATGGGGCATGCACCCTGACTCACCACGGACCACCCCTGCCCAGGTCTCTGCCACACTCTTGAATCCTTACCTTTGTGGCCGTGTTCTCGCACAAGGTAGAGAATCTCTGGGTGCTTGAGGATGGCAGTGCACCCTGCTCTGCTCCGGTTCCCATCTCTCCTTGCAGCTCTAAATGGCAGGCAATTGGGAAAAAATAAAGGCATTAGAGACCATCCGTCTCGAAGGACACCCCTGCCCAGGTTTCGGCCACCCTCTTGAATCCTTAACTTTCTGTGTCTTCGTAGAAGGTAGAGAAGCTCTGGATTTCTGGCTGAGGATGGCACTGTGCCATGGTCTGCTCCTCTCCTTTTCGGGGCCTGTGGCTGTATGAGAGAGAATAAAAACAATGGGGCATGCACCCTGACTCACCACGGACCACCCCTGCCCAGGTCTCTGCCACACTCTTGAATCCTTGCCTTTGTTTCCGCGTTCTTGTAGAAGGTAGAGAATCTCTGGGTGCTTGAGGATGGCAGTGCACCCTGCTCTGCTCCGGTTCCCATCTCTCCTTGCAGCTCTAAATGGCAGGCAATTGGGAAAAAATAAAGGCATTAGAGACCATCCGTCACGAAGGACACTCCTGCCCAGGTTTCGGCCACACTCTTGAATCCTTAACTTTCTGTGTCTTCGTAGAAGGTAGAGAAGCTCTGGATTTCTGGCTGAGGATGGCACTGTGCCATGGTCTGCTCCTCTCCTTTTCGGGGCCTGTGGCTGTATGAGAGAGAATAAAACCAATGGGGCATGCACCCTGACTCACCACGGACCACCCCTGCCCAGGTCACTGCCAGACTCTTGAATCCTTACATTTGTGGCCGTGTTCTTGCAGAAGGTAGAGAATCTCTGGGTGCTTGAGGATGGCAGTGCACCCTGCTCTGCTCCGGTTCCCATCTCTCCTTGCAGCTCTAAATGGCAGACAATTGGGAAAAAATAAAGGCATTAGAGACCATCCGTCTCGAAGGACACCCTTGCCCAGGTTTCAGCCACCCTCTTGAATCCTTAACTTTCTGTGTCTTCGTAGAAGGTAGAGAATCTCTGGATTTCTGGCTGAGGATGGCACTGTGCCATGGTCTGCTCCTCTCCTTTTCGGGGCCTGTGGCTGTATGAGAGAGAATAAAACCAATGGGGCATGCACCCTGACTCACCACGGACCACCCCTGCCCAGGTCTCTGCCAGACTCTTGAATCCTTGCATTTGTGTCCGCGTTCTTGTAGAAGGTAGAGAATCTCTGGGTGCTTGAGGATGGCAGTGCACCCTGCTCTGCTCCGGTTCCCATCTCTCCTTGCAGCTCTAAATGGCAGGCAATTGGGAAAAAACATAGGCATTAGAGACCATCCGTCACGAAGGACACCCCTGCCGAGGTTTCGGTCACACTCTTGAATCCTTAACTTTCTGTGTCTTCGTAGAAGGTAGAGAAGCTCTGGATTTCTGGCTGAGGATGGCACTGTGCCATGGTCTGCTCCTCTCCTTTTCGGGGCCTGTGGCTGTATGAGAGAGAATAAAAACAATGGGGCATGCACCCTGACTCACCACGGACCACCCCTGCCCAGGTCTCTGCCACACTCTTGAATCCTTACCTTTGTGGCCGTGTTCTCGCACAAGGTAGAGAATCTCTGGGTGCTTGAGGATGGCAGTGCACCCTGCTCTGCTCCGGTTCCCATCTCTCCTTGCAGCTCTAAATGGCAGGCAATTGGGAAAAAATAAAGGCATTAGAGACCATCCGTCTCGAAGGACACCCCTGCCCAGGTTTCGGCCACCCTCTTGAATCCTTAACTTTCTGTGTCTTCGTAGAAGGTAGAGAATCTCTGGATTTCTGGCTGAGGATGGCACTGTGCCATGGTCTGCTCCTCTCCTTTTCGAGGCCTGTGGCTGTATGAGAGAGAATAAAACCAATGGGGCATGCACCCTGACTCACCACGGACCACCCCTGCCCAGGTCTCTGCCACACTCTTGAATCCTTGCCTTTGTGTCCGCGTTCTTGTAGAAGGTAGAGAATCTCTGGGTGCTTGAGGATGGCAGTGCACCCTGCTCTGCTCCGGTTCCCATCTCTCCTTGCAGCTCTAAATGGCAGACAATTGGGAAAAAATAAAGGCATTAGAGACCATCCGTCTCGAAGGACACGCCTGCCCAGGTTTCGGCCACCCTCTTGAATCCTTAACTTTCTGTGTCTTCGTAGAAGGTAGAGAATCTCTAGATTTCTGGCTGAGGATGGCACTGTGCCATGGTCTGCTCCTCTCCTTTTCGGGGCCTGTGGCTGTATGAGAGAGAATAAAACCAATGGGGCATGCACCCTGACTCACCACGGACCACCCCTGCCCAGGTCTCTGCCACACTCTTGAATCCTTGCATTTGTGTCCGCGTTCTTGTAGAAGGTAGAGAATCTCTGGGTGCTTGAGGATGGCAGTGCACCCTGCTCTGCTCCGGTTCCCATCTCTCCTTGCAGCTCTAAATGGCAGGCAATTGGGAAAAAACATAGGCATTAGAGACCATCCGTCACGAAGGACACCCCTGCCGAGGTTTCGGTCACACTCTTGAATCCTTAACTTTCTGTGTCTTCGTAGAAGGTAGAGAAGCTCTGGATTTCTGGCTGAGGATGGCACTGTGCCATGGTCTGCTCCTCTCCTTTTCGGGGCCTGTGGCTGTATGAGAGAGAATAAAAACAATGGGGCATGCACCCTGACTCACCACGGACCACCCCTGCCCAGGTCTCTGCCACACTCTTGAATCCTTACCTTTGTGGCCGTGTTCTCGCACAAGGTAGAGAATCTCTGGGTGCTTGAGGATGGCAGTGCACCCTGCTCTGCTCCGGTTCCCATCTCTCCTTGCAGCTCTAAATGGCAGGCAATTGGGAAAAAATAAAGGCATTAGAGACCATCCGTCTCGAAGGACACCCCTGCCCAGGTTTCGGCCACCCTCTTGAATCCTTAACTTTCTGTGTCTTCGTAGAAGGTAGAGAAGCTCTGGATTTCTGGCTGAGGATGGCACTGTGCCATGGTCTGCTCCTCTCCTTTTCGGGGCCTGTGGCTGTATGAGAGAGAATAAAAACAATGGGGCATGCACCCTGACTCACCACGGACCACCCCTGCCCAGGTCTCTGCCACACTCTTGAATCCTTGCCTTTGTTTCCGCGTTCTTGTAGAAGGTAGAGAATCTCTGGGTGCTTGAGGATGGCAGTGCACCCTGCTCTGCTCCGGTTCCCATCTGTCCTTGCAGCTCTAAATGGCAGGCAATTGGGAAATAATAAAGGCATTAGAGACCATTGATCACGATAGATAGCCCTGCCCAGGTTTCGGCCACACTCTTGAATCCTTAACTTTCTGTGTCTTCGTAGAAGGTAGAGAATCTCTGGATTTCTGGCTGAGGATGGCACTGTGCCATGGTCTGCTCCTCTCCTTTTCGAGGCCTGTGGCTGTATGAGAGAGAATAAAACCAATGGGGCATGCACCCTGACTCACCACGGACCACCCCTGCCCAGGTCACTGCCAGACTCTTGAATCCTTACATTTGTGGCCGTGTTCTTGCAGAAGGTAGAGAATCTCTGGGTGCTTGAGGATGGCAGTGCACCCTGCTCTGCTCCGGTTCCCATCTGTCCTTGCAGCTCTAAATGGCAGGCAATTGGGAAAAAATAAAGGCATTAGAGACCATCCGTCTCGAAGGACACCCCTGCCCAGGTTTCGGCCACCCTCTTGAATCCTTAACTTTCTGTGTCTTCGTAGAAGGTAGAGAAGCTCTGGATTTCTGGCTGAGGATGGCACTGTGCCATGGTCTGCTCCTCTCCTTTTCGGGGCCTGTGGCTGTATGAGAGAGAATAAAAACAATGGGGCATGCACCCTGACTCACCACGGACCACCCCTGCCCAGGTCTCTGCCACAATCTTGAATCCTTGCCTTTGTGTCCGCGTTCTTGTAGAAGGTAGAGAATCTCTGGGTGCTTGAGGATGGCAGTGCACCCTGCTCTGCTCCGGTTCCCATCTCTCCTTGCAGCTCTAAATGGCAGGCAATTGGGAAATAATAAAGGCATTAGAGACCATTGATCACGATAGATAGCCCTGCCCAGGTTTCGGCCACACTCTTGAATCCTTAACTTTCTGTGTCTTCGTAGAAGGTAGAGAAGCTCTGGATTTCTGGCTGAGGATGGCACTGTGCCATGGTCTGCTCCTCTCCTTTTCGAGGCCTGTGGCTGTATGAGAGAGAATAAAAACAATGGGGCATGCACCCTGACTCACCACGGACCACCCCTGCCCAGGTCACTGCCAGACTCTTGAATCCTTAACTTTGTGGCCGTGTTCTCGCACAAGGTAGAGAATCTCTGGGTGCTTGAGGATGGCAGTGCACCCTGCTCTGCTCCGGTTCCCATCTCTCCTTGCAGCTCTAAATGGCAGGCAATTGGGAAAAAACATAGGCATTAGAGACCATCCGTCTCGAAGGACACCCCTGCCCAGGTTTCGGCCACCCTCTTGAATCCTTAACTTTCTGTGTCTTCGTAGAAGGTAGAGAATCTCTGGATTTCTGGCTGAGGATGGCACTGTGCCATGGTCTGCTCCTCTCCTTTTCGGGGCCTGTGGCTGTATGAGAGAGAATAAAAACAATGGGGCATGCACCCTGACTCACCACGGACCACCCCTGCCCAGGTCTCTGCCACACTCTTGAATCCTTGCATTTGTGTCCATGTTCTTGTAGAAGGTAGAGAATCTCTGGGTGCTTGAGGATGGCAGTGCACCCTGCTCTGCTCCGGTTCCCATCTCTCCTTGCAGCTCTAAATGGCAGGCAATTGGGAAATAATAAAGGCATTAGAGACCATTGATCACGATAGATAGCCCTGCCCAGGTTTCGGCCACACTCTTGAATCCTTAACTTTCTGTGTCTTCGTAGAAGGTAGAGAATCTCTGGATTTCTGGCTGAGGATGGCACTGTGCCATGGTCTGCTCCTCTCCTTTTCGAGGCCTGTGGCTGTATGAGAGAGAATAAAACCAATGGGGCATGCACCCTGACTCACCACGGACCACCCCTGCCCAGGTCTCTGCCAGACTCTTGAATCCTTGCCTTTGTGTCCGCGTTCTTGTAGAAGGTAGAGAATCTCTGGGTGCTTGGGGATGGCAGTGCACCCTGCTCTGCTCCGGTTCCCATCTCTCCTTGCAGCTCTAAATGGCAGGCAATTGGGAAAAAATAAAGGCATTAGAGACCATCCGTCTCGAAGGACACCCCTGCCCAGGTTTCGGCCACCCTCTTGAATCCTTAACTTTCTGTGTCTTCGTAGAAGGGAGAGAATCTCTAGATTTCTGGCTGAGGATGGCACTGTGCCATGGTCTGCTCCTCTCCTTTTCGGGGCCTGTGGCTGTATGAGAGAGAATAAAACCAATGGGGCATGCACCCTGACTCACCACGGACCACCCCTGCCCAGGTCTCTGCCAGACTCTTGAATCCTTGCATTTGTGTCCGCGTTCTTGTAGAAGGTAGAGAATCTCTGGGTGCTTGAGGATGGCAGTGCACCCTGCTCTGCTCCGGTTCCCATCTCTCCTTGCAGCTCTAAATGGCAGGCAATTGGGAAAAAACATAGGCATTAGAGACCATCCGTCACGAAGGACACCCCTGCCGAGGTTTCGGTCACACTCTTGAATCCTTAACTTTCTGTGTCTTCGTAGAAGGTAGAGAATCTCTGGATTTCTGGCTGAGGATGGCACTGTGCCATGGTCTGCTCCTCTCCTTTTCGGGGCCTGTGGCTGTATGAGAGAGAATAAAAACAATGGGGCATGCACCCTGACTCACCACGGACCACCCCTGCCCAGGTCTCTGCCACACTCTTGAATCCTTACCTTTGTGGCCGTGTTCTCGCACAAGGTAGAGAATCTCTGGGTGCTTGAGGATGGCAGTGCACCCTGCTCTGCTCCGGTTCCCATCTCTCCTTGCAGCTCTAAATGACAGGCAATTGGGAAATAATAAAGGCATTAGAGACCATCCGTTCACGAAGGACACGCCTGCCCAGGTTTCGGCCACCCTCTTGAATCCTTAACTTTCTGTGTCTTCGTAGAAGGTAGAGAATCTCTGGATTTCTGGCTGAGGATGGCACTGTGCCATGGTCTGCTCCTCTCCTTTTCGGGGCCTGTGGCTGTATGAGAGAGAATAAAACCAATGGGGCATGCACCCTGACTCACCACGGACCACCCCTGCCCAGGTCTCTGCCACACTCTTGAATCCTTGCATTTGTGTCCATGTTCTTGTAGAAGGTAGAGAATCTCTGGGTGCTTGAGGATGGCAGTGCACCCTGCTCTGCTCCGGTTCCCATCTCTCCTTGCAGCTCTAAATGGCAGGCAATTGGGAAAAAACATAGGCATTAGAGACCATCCGTCACGAAGGACACCCCTGCCGAGGTTTCGGTCACACTCTTAAATCCTTAACTTTCTGTGTCTTCGTAGAAGGTAGAGAAGCTCTGGATTTCTGGCTGAGGATGGCACTGTGCCATGGTCTGCTCCTCTCCTTTTCGGGGCCTGTGGCTGTATGAGAGAGAATAAAAACAATGGGGCATGCACCCTGACTCACCACGGACCACCCCTGCCCAGGTCTCTGCCACACTCTTGAATCCTTGCCTTTGTATCCGCGTTCTTGTAGAAGGTAGAGAATCTCTGGGTGCTTGAGGATGGCAGTGCACCCTGCTCTGCTCCGGTTCCCATCTGTCCTTGCAGCTCTAAATGGCAGGCAATTGGGAAATAATAAAGGCATTAGAGACCATTGATCACGATAGATAGCCCTGCCCAGGTTTCGGCCACACTCTTGAATCCTTAACTTTCTGTGTCTTCGTAGAAGGTAGAGAATCTCTGGATTTCTGGCTGAGGATGGCACTGTGCCATGGTCTGCTCCTCTCCTTTTCGAGGCCTGTGGCTGTATGAGAGAGAATAAAACCAATGGGGCATGCACCCTGACTCACCACGGACCACCCCTGCCCAGGTCACTGCCAGACTCTTGAATCCTTACATTTGTGGCCGTGTTCTTGCAGAAGGTAGAGAATCTCTGGGTGCTTGAGGATGGCAGTGCACCCTGCTCTGCTCCGGTTCCCATCTCTCCTTGCAGCTCTAAATGGCAGACAATTGGGAAAAAATAAAGGCATTAGAGACCATCCGTCTCGAAGGACACCCCTGCCCAGGTTTCGGCCACCCTCTTGAATCCTTAACTTTCTGTGTCTTCGTAGAAGGTAGAGAAGCTCTGGATTTCTGGCTGAGGATGGCACTGTGCCATGGTCTGCTCCTCTCCTTTTCGGGGCCTGTGGCTGTATGAGAGAGAATAAAACCAATGGGGCATGCACCCTGACTCACCACGGACCACCCCTGCCCAGGTCTCTGCCACAATCTTGAATCCTTGCCTTTGTGTCCGCGTTCTTGTAGAAGGTAGAGAATCTCTGGGTGCTTGAGGATGGCAGTGCACCCTGCTCTGCTCCGGTTCCCATCTCTCCTTGCAGCTCTAAATGGCAGGCAATTGGGAAATAATAAAGGCATTAGAGACCATTGATCACGATAGATAGCCCTGCCCAGGTTTCGGCCACACTCTTGAATCCTTAACTTTCTGTGTCTTCGTAGAAGGTAGAGAAGCTCTGGATTTCTGGCTGAGGATGGCACTGTGCCATGGTCTGCTCCTCTCCTTTTCGGGGCCTGTGGCTGTATGAGAGAGAATAAAACCAATGGGGCATGCACCCTGACTCACCACGGACCACCCCTGCCCAGGTCTCTGCCACACTCTTGAATCCCTAACTTTTTGTCTGCGTCCTTTTCAAAGGTAGAGAATCGCTGTGATTCAAGATGGGAGTTTGTCATGGTCTGGGCCTGCAACTGTAAGAGACAGGATAACAAACAGGAGGTCAGCCATGCTCACTCACCACGGACCACCCCTGCCCAGGTCTCTGCCACACTCTTGAATCCTTAACTTGGTGCCAGTGTTCTTATGGAAGATAGAGAATCTCTGGGTGCTTGAGGATGGCAGTGCACCCTGCTCTGCTCCGGTTCCCATCTGTCCTTGCAGCTCTAAATGGCAGGCAATTGGGAAATAATAAAGGCATTAGAGACCATTGATCACGATAGATAGCCCTGCCCAGGTTTCGGCCACACTCTTGAATCCTTGCCTTTGTGTCCGCGTTCTTGTAGAAGGTAGAGAATCTCTGGGTGCTTGAGGATGGCAGTGCACCCTGCTCTGCTCCGGTTCCCATCTCTCCTTGCAGCTCTAAATGGCAGACAATTGGGAAAAAATAAAGGCATTAGAGACCATCCGTCTCGAAGGACACCCCTGCCCAGGTTTCGGCCACCCTCTTGAATCCTTAACTTTCTGTGTCTTCGTAGAAGGTAGAGAATCTCTAGATTTCTGGCTGAGGATGGCACTGTGCCATGGTCTGCTCCTCTCCTTTTCGGGGCCTGTGGCTGTATGAGAGAGAATAAAACCAATGGGGCATGCACCCTGACTCACCACGGACCACCCCTGCCCAGGTCTCTGCCAGACTCTTGAATCCTTGCATTTGTGTCCGCGTTCTTGTAGAAGGTAGAGAATCTCTGGGTGCTTGAGGATGGCAGTGCACCCTGCTCTGCTCCGGTTCCCATCTCTCCTTGCAGCTCTAAATGGCAGGCAATTGGGAAAAAACATAGGCATTAGAGACCATCCGTCACGAAGGACACCCCTGCCGAGGTTTCGGTCACACTCTTGAATCCTTAACTTTCTGTGTCTTCGTAGAAGGTAGAGAAGCTCTGGATTTCTGGCTGAGGATGGCACTGTGCCATGGTCTGCTCCTCTCCTTTTCGGGGCCTGTGGCTGTATGAGAGAGAATAAAAACAATGGGGCATGCACC
The DNA here is from genome assembly GCF_964106895.1 of Numenius arquata. Lineage (NCBI taxonomy): Eukaryota > Metazoa > Chordata > Aves > Charadriiformes > Scolopacidae > Numenius > Numenius arquata. The sequence goes on along the minus strand of NC_133616.1, from coordinate 57,428,158 downwards.
CTGACTCACCACGGACCACCCCTGCCCAGGTCTCTGCCACACTCTTGAATCCTTACCTTTGTGGCCGTGTTCTCGCACAAGGTAGAGAATCTCTGGGTGCTTGAGGATGGCAGTGCACCCTGCTCTGCTCCGGTTCCCATCTCTCCTTGCAGCTCTAAATGGCAGGCAATTGGGAAAAAATAAAGGCATTAGAGACCATCCGTCTCGAAGGACACCCCTGCCCAGGTTTCGGCCACCCTCTTGAATCCTTAACTTTCTGTGTCTTCGTAGAAGGTAGAGAAGCTCTGGATTTCTGGCTGAGGATGGCACTGTGCCATGGTCTGCTCCTCTCCTTTTCGGGGCCTGTGGCTGTATGAGAGAGAATAAAAACAATGGGGCATGCACCCTGACTCACCACGGACCACCCCTGCCCAGGTCTCTGCCACACTCTTGAATCCTTGCCTTTGTTTCCGCGTTCTTGTAGAAGGTAGAGAATCTCTGGGTGCTTGAGGATGGCAGTGCACCCTGCTCTGCTCCGGTTCCCATCTGTCCTTGCAGCTCTAAATGGCAGGCAATTGGGAAATAATAAAGGCATTAGAGACCATTGATCACGATAGATAGCCCTGCCCAGGTTTCGGCCACACTCTTGAATCCTTAACTTTCTGTGTCTTCGTAGAAGGTAGAGAAGCTCTGGATTTCTGGCTGAGGATGGCACTGTGCCATGGTCTGCTCCTCTCCTTTTCGAGGCCTGTGGCTGTATGAGAGAGAATAAAACCAATGGGGCATGCACCCTGACTCACCACGGACCACCCCTGCCCAGGTCACTGCCAGACTCTTGAATCCTTACATTTGTGGCCGTGTTCTTGCAGAAGGTAGAGAATCTCTGGGTGCTTGAGGATGGCAGTGCACCCTGCTCTGCTCCGGTTCCCATCTGTCCTTGCAGCTCTAAATGGCAGGCAATTGGGAAAAAATAAAGGCATTAGAGACCATCCGTCTCGAAGGACACCCCTGCCCAGGTTTCGGCCACCCTCTTGAATCCTTAACTTTCTGTGTCTTCGTAGAAGGTAGAGAAGCTCTGGATTTCTGGCTGAGGATGGCACTGTGCCATGGTCTGCTCCTCTCCTTTTCGGGGCCTGTGGCTGTATGAGAGAGAATAAAAACAATGGGGCATGCACCCTGACTCACCACGGACCACCCCTGCCCAGGTCTCTGCCACAATCTTGAATCCTTGCCTTTGTGTCCGCGTTCTTGTAGAAGGTAGAGAATCTCTGGGTGCTTGAGGATGGCAGTGCACCCTGCTCTGCTCCGGTTCCCATCTCTCCTTGCAGCTCTAAATGGCAGGCAATTGGGAAATAATAAAGGCATTAGAGACCATTGATCACGATAGATAGCCCTGCCCAGGTTTCGGCCACACTCTTGAATCCTTAACTTTCTGTGTCTTCGTAGAAGGTAGAGAAGCTCTGGATTTCTGGCTGAGGATGGCACTGTGCCATGGTCTGCTCCTCTCCTTTTCGAGGCCTGTGGCTGTATGAGAGAGAATAAAAACAATGGGGCATGCACCCTGACTCACCACGGACCACCCCTGCCCAGGTCACTGCCAGACTCTTGAATCCTTAACTTTGTGGCCGTGTTCTCGCACAAGGTAGAGAATCTCTGGGTGCTTGAGGATGGCAGTGCACCCTGCTCTGCTCCGGTTCCCATCTCTCCTTGCAGCTCTAAATGGCAGGCAATTGGGAAAAAACATAGGCATTAGAGACCATCCGTCTCGAAGGACACCCCTGCCCAGGTTTCGGCCACCCTCTTGAATCCTTAACTTTCTGTGTCTTCGTAGAAGGTAGAGAATCTCTGGATTTCTGGCTGAGGATGGCACTGTGCCATGGTCTGCTCCTCTCCTTTTCGGGGCCTGTGGCTGTATGAGAGAGAATAAAAACAATGGGGCATGCACCCTGACTCACCACGGACCACCCCTGCCCAGGTCTCTGCCACACTCTTGAATCCTTGCATTTGTGTCCATGTTCTTGTAGAAGGTAGAGAATCTCTGGGTGCTTGAGGATGGCAGTGCACCCTGCTCTGCTCCGGTTCCCATCTCTCCTTGCAGCTCTAAATGGCAGGCAATTGGGAAATAATAAAGTCATTAGAGACCATTGATCACGATAGATAGCCCTGCCCAGGTTTCGGCCACACTCTTGAATCCTTAACTTTCTGTGTCTTCGTAGAAGGTAGAGAATCTCTGGATTTCTGGCTGAGGATGGCACTGTGCCATGGTCTGCTCCTCTCCTTTTCGAGGCCTGTGGCTGTATGAGAGAGAATAAAACCAATGGGGCATGCACCCTGACTCACCACGGACCACCCCTGCCCAGGTCTCTGCCAGACTCTTGAATCCTTGCCTTTGTGTCCGCGTTCTTGTAGAAGGTAGAGAATCTCTGGGTGCTTGGGGATGGCAGTGCACCCTGCTCTGCTCCGGTTCCCATCTCTCCTTGCAGCTCTAAATGGCAGGCAATTGGGAAAAAATAAAGGCATTAGAGACCATCCGTCTCGAAGGACACCCCTGCCCAGGTTTCGGCCACCCTCTTGAATCCTTAACTTTCTGTGTCTTCGTAGAAGGGAGAGAAGCTCTAGATTTCTGGCTGAGGATGGCACTGTGCCATGGTCTGCTCCTCTCCTTTTCGGGGCCTGTGGCTGTATGAGAGAGAATAAAACCAATGGGGCATGCACCCTGACTCACCACGGACCACCCCTGCCCAGGTCTCTGCCAGACTCTTGAATCCTTGCATTTGTGTCCGCGTTCTTGTAGAAGGTAGAGAATCTCTGGGTGCTTGAGGATGGCAGTGCACCCTGCTCTGCTCCGGTTCCCATCTCTCCTTGCAGCTCTAAATGGCAGGCAATTGGGAAAAAACATAGGCATTAGAGACCATCCGTCACGAAGGACACCCCTGCCGAGGTTTCGGTCACACTCTTGAATCCTTAACTTTCTGTGTCTTCGTAGAAGGTAGAGAAGCTCTGGATTTCTGGCTGAGGATGGCACTGTGCCATGGTCTGCTCCTCTCCTTTTCGGGGCCTGTGGCTGTATGAGAGAGAATAAAAACAATGGGGCATGCACCCTGACTCACCACGGACCACCCCTGCCCAGGTCTCTGCCACACTCTTGAATCCTTACCTTTGTGGCCGTGTTCTCGCACAAGGTAGAGAATCTCTGGGTGCTTGAGGATGGCAGTGCACCCTGCTCTGCTCCGGTTCCCATCTCTCCTTGCAGCTCTAAATGACAGGCAATTGGGAAATAATAAAGGCATTAGAGACCATCCGTTCACGAAGGACACGCCTGCCCAGGTTTCGGCCACCCTCTTGAATCCTTAACTTTCTGTGTCTTCGTAGAAGGTAGAGAATCTCTGGATTTCTGGCTGAGGATGGCACTGTGCCATGGTCTGCTCCTCTCCTTTTCGGGGCCTGTGGCTGTATGAGAGAGAATAAAACCAATGGGGCATGCACCCTGACTCACCACGGACCACCCCTGCCCAGGTCTCTGCCACACTCTTGAATCCTTGCATTTGTGTCCATGTTCTTGTAGAAGGTAGAGAATCTCTGGGTGCTTGAGGATGGCAGTGCACCCTGCTCTGCTCCGGTTCCCATCTCTCCTTGCAGCTCTAAATGGCAGGCAATTGGGAAAAAACATAGGCATTAGAGACCATCCGTCACGAAGGACACCCCTGCCGAGGTTTCGGTCACACTCTTAAATCCTTAACTTTCTGTGTCTTCGTAGAAGGTAGAGAAGCTCTGGATTTCTGGCTGAGGATGGCACTGTGCCATGGTCTGCTCCTCTCCTTTTCGGGGCCTGTGGCTGTATGAGAGAGAATAAAAACAATGGGGCATGCACCCTGACTCACCACGGACCACCCCTGCCCAGGTCTCTGCCACACTCTTGAATCCTTGCCTTTGTATCCGCGTTCTTGTAGAAGGTAGAGAATCTCTGGGTGCTTGAGGATGGCAGTGCACCCTGCTCTGCTCCGGTTCCCATCTGTCCTTGCAGCTCTAAATGGCAGGCAATTGGGAAATAATAAAGGCATTAGAGACCATTGATCACGATAGATAGCCCTGCCCAGGTTTCGGCCACACTCTTGAATCCTTAACTTTCTGTGTCTTCGTAGAAGGTAGAGAATCTCTGGATTTCTGGCTGAGGATGGCACTGTGCCATGGTCTGCTCCTCTCCTTTTCGAGGCCTGTGGCTGTATGAGAGAGAATAAAACCAATGGGGCATGCACCCTGACTCACCACGGACCACCCCTGCCCAGGTCACTGCCAGACTCTTGAATCCTTACATTTGTGGCCGTGTTCTTGCAGAAGGTAGAGAATCTCTGGGTGCTTGAGGATGGCAGTGCACCCTGCTCTGCTCCGGTTCCCATCTCTCCTTGCAGCTCTAAATGGCAGACAATTGGGAAAAAATAAAGGCATTAGAGACCATCCGTCTCGAAGGACACCCCTGCCCAGGTTTCGGCCACCCTCTTGAATCCTTAACTTTCTGTGTCTTCGTAGAAGGTAGAGAATCTCTGGATTTCTGGCTGAGGATGGCACTGTGCCATGGTCTGCTCCTCTCCTTTTCGGGGCCTGTGGCTGTATGAGAGAGAATAAAACCAATGGGGCATGCACCCTGACTCACCACGGACCACCCCTGCCCAGGTCTCTGCCACAATCTTGAATCCTTGCCTTTGTGTCCGCGTTCTTGTAGAAGGTAGAGAATCTCTGGGTGCTTGAGGATGGCAGTGCACCCTGCTCTGCTCCGGTTCCCATCTCTCCTTGCAGCTCTAAATGGCAGGCAATTGGCAAATAATAAAGGCATTAGAGACCATTGATCACGATAGATAGCCCTGCCCAGGTTTCGGCCACCCTCTTGAATCCTTAACTTTCTGTGTCTTCGTAGAAGGTAGAGAATCTCTGGATTTCTGGCTGAGGATGGCACTGTGCCATGGTCTGCTCCTCTCCTTTTCGGGGCCTGTGGCTGTATGAGAGAGAATAAAACCAATGGGGCATGCACCCTGACTCACCACGGACCACCCCTGCCCAGGTCTCTGCCACACTCTTGAATCCCTAACTTTTTGTCTGCGTCCTTTTCAAAGGTAGAGAATCGCTGTGATTCAAGATGGGAGTTTGTCATGGTCTGGGCCTGCAACTGTAAGAGACAGGATAACAAACAGGAGGTCAGCCATGCTCACTCACCACGGACCACCCCTGCCCAGGTCTCTGCCACCCTCTTGAATCCTTAACTTGGTGCCAGTGTTCTTATGGAAGGTAGAGAATCTCTGGGTGCTTGAGGATGGCAGTGCACCCTGCTCTGCTCCGGTTCCCATCTGTCCTTGCAGCTCTAAATGGCAGGCAATTGGGAAATAATAAAGGCATTAGAGACCATTGATCACGATAGATAGCCCTGCCCAGGTTTCGGCCACACTCTTGAATCCTTACCTTTGTGGCCGTGTTCTCGCACAAGGTAGAGAATCTCTGGGTGCTTGAGGATGGCAGTGCACCCTGCTCTGCTCCGGTTCCCATCTCTCCTTGCAGCTCTAAATGGCAGGCAATTGGGAATAATTAAAGGCATTAGAGACCATCCGTCACGAAGGACACGCCTGCCCAGGTTTCGGCCACCCTCTTGAATCCTTAACTTTCTGTGTCTTCGTAGAAGGTAGAGAATCTCTGGATTTCTGGCTGAGGATGGCACTGTGCCATGGTCTGCTCCTCTCCTTTTCGGGGCCTGTGGCTGTATGAGAGAGAATAAAAACAATGGGGCATGCACCCTGACTCACCACGGACCACCCCTGCCCAGGTCTCTGCCACACTCTTGAATCCCTAACTTTTTGTCTGCGTCCTTTTCAAAGGTAGAGAATCGCTGTGATTCAAGATGGGAGTTTGTCATGGTCTGGGCCTGCAACTGTAAGAGACAGGATAACAAACAGGAGGTCAGCCATGCTCACTCACCACGGACCACCCCTGCCCAGGTCTCTGCCACCCTCTTGAATCCTTAACTTGGTGCCAGTGTTCTTATGGAAGGTAGAGAATCTCTGGGTGCTTGAGGATGGCAGTGCACCCTGCTCTGCTCCGGTTCCCATCTCTCCTTGCAGCTCTAAATGGCAGGCAATTGGGAAAAAATAAAGGCATTAGAGACCATCCGTCACGAAGGACACGCCTGCCCAGGTTTCGGCCACCCTCTTGAATCCTTAACTTTCTGTGTCTTCGTAGAAGGGAGAGAAGCTCTGGATTTCTGGCTGAGGATGGCACTGTGCCATGGTCTGCTCCTCTCCTTTTCGGGGCCTGTGGCTGTATGAGAGAGAATAAAACCAATGGGGCATGCACCCTGACTCACCACGGACCACCCCTGCCCAGGTCACTGCCAGACTCTTGAATCCTTACATTTGTGGCCGTGTTCTTGCAGAAGGTAGAGAATCTCTGGGTGCTTGAGGATGGCAGTGCACCCTGCTCTGCTCCGGTTCCCATCTCTCCTTGCAGCTCTAAATGGCAGACAATTGGGAAAAAATAAAGGCATTAGAGACCATCCGTCTCGAAGGACACCCCTGCCCAGGTTTCGGCCACCCTCTTGAATCCTTAACTTTCTGTGTCTTCGTAGAAGGTAGAGAATCTCTGGATTTCTGGCTGAGGATGGCACTGTGCCATGGTCTGCTCCTCTCCTTTTTGGGGCCTGTGGCTGTATGAGAGAGGATAAAACCAATGGGGCATGCACCCTGACTCACCACGGCCACCCCTGCCCAGGTCTCTGCCACACTCTTGAATCCCTAAGTTTGCGTCCATGTTCTTGTAGAAGGTAGAGAATCTCTGGGTGCTTGAGGATGGCAGTGCACCCTGCTCTGCTCCGGTTCCCATCTCTCCTTGCAGCTCTAAATGGCAGGCAATTGGGAAATAATAAAGGCATTAGAGACCATTGATCACGATAGATAGCCCTGCCCAGGTTTCGGCCACCCTCTTGAATCCTTAACTTTCTGTGTCTTCGTAGAAGGTAGAGAATCTCTGGATTTCTGGCTGAGGATGGCACTGTGCCATGGTCTGCTCCTCTCCTTTTCGGGGCCTGTGGCTGTATGAGAGACGATAAAAACAATGGGGCATGCACCGTGACTCACCACGGACCACCCCTGCCCAGCTCACTACCAGACTCTTGAATCCTTACCTTTGTGGCCGTATTCTCGCACAAGGTAGAGAATCTCTGGGTGCTTGAGGATGGCAGTGCACCCTGCTCTGCTCCGGTTCCCATCTCTCCTTGCAGCTCTAAATGGCAGGCAATTGGGAAAAAATAAAGGCATTAGAGACCATCCGTTCACGAAGGACACCCCTGCCCAGGTTTCGGCCACACTCTTGAATCCTTAACTTTCTGTGTCTTCGTAGAAGGGAGAGAAGCTCTGGATTTCTGGCTGAGGATGGCACTGTGCCATGGTCTGCTCCTCTCCTTTTCGGGGCCTGTGGCTGTATGAGAGAGAATAAAACCAATGGGGCATGCACCCTGACTCACCACTGACCACCCCTGCCCAGGTCTCTGCCACACTCTTGAATCCCTAACTTTTTGTCTGCGTCCTTTTCAAAGGTAGAGAATCGCTGTGATTCAAGATGGGAGTTTGTCATGGTCTGGGCCTGCAACTGTAAGAGACAGGATAACAAACAGGAGGTCAGCCATGCTCACTCACCACGGACCACCCCTGCCCAGGTCTCTGCCACCCTCTTGAATCCTTAACTTGGTGCCAGTGTTCTTATGGAAGGTAGAGAATCCCTGGGTGCTTGAGGATGGCAGTGCACCCTGCTCTGCTCCGGTTCCCATCTCTCCTTGCAGCTCTAAATGGCAGGCAATTGGGAAATAATAAAGGCATTAGAGACCATTGATCACGATAGATAGCCCTGCCCAGGTTTCGGCCACACTCTTGAATCCTTAACTTTCTGTGTCTTCGTAGAAGGTAGAGAAGCTCTGGATTTCTGGCTGAGGATGGCACTGTGCCATGGTCTGCTCCTCTCCTTTTCGGGGCCTGTGGCTGTATGAGAGAGAATAAAAACAATGGGGCATGCACCCTGACTCACCACGGACCACCCCTGCCCAGGTCTCTGCCACACTCTTGAATCCCTAACTTTTTGTCTGCGTCCTTTTCAAAGGTAGAGAATCGCTGTGATTCAAGATGGGAGTTTGTCATGGTCTGGGCCTGCAACTGTAAGAGACAGGATAACAAACAGGAGGTCAGCCATGTTCACTCACCATGGACCACCCCTGCCCAGGTCTCTGCCACTCTCTTGAATCCTTAACTTGGTGCCAGTGTTCTTATGGAAGGTAGAGAATCTCTGGGTGCTTGAGGATGGCAGTGCACCCTGCTCTGCTCCGGTTCCCATCTCTCCTTGCAGCTCTAAATGGCAGGCAATTGGGAATAAATAAAGGCATTAGAGACCATCCGTCTCGAAGGACACCCCTGCCCAGGTTTCGGCCACCCTCTTGAATCCTTAACTTTCTGTGTCTTCGTAGAAGGTAGAGAAGCTCTGGATTTCTGGCTGAGGATGGCACTGTGCCATGGTCTGCTCCTCTCCTTTTCGGGGCCTGTGGCTGTATGAGAGAGAATAAAAACAATGGGGCATGCACCCTGACTCACCACGGACCACCCCTGCCCAGGTCTCTGCCACACTCTTGAATCCTTGCCTTTGTTTCCGCGTTCTTGTAGAAGGTAGAGAATCTCTGGGTGCTTGAGGATGGCAGTGCACCCTGCTCTGCTCCGGTTCCCATCTGTCCTTGCAGCTCTAAATGGCAGGCAATTGGGAAATAATAAAGGCATTAGAGACCATTGATCACGATAGATAGCCCTGCCCAGGTTTCGGCCACACTCTTGAATCCTTAACTTTCTGTGTCTTCGTAGAAGGTAGAGAATCTCTGGATTTCTGGCTGAGGATGGCACTGTGCCATGGTCTGCTCCTCTCCTTTTCGAGGCCTGTGGCTGTATGAGAGAGAATAAAACCAATGGGGCATGCACCCTGACTCACCACGGACCACCCCTGCCCAGGTCACTGCCAGACTCTTGAATCCTTACATTTGTGGCCGTGTTCTTGCAGAAGGTAGAGAATCTCTGGGTGCTTGAGGATGGCAGTGCACCCTGCTCTGCTCCGGTTCCCATCTCTCCTTGCAGCTCTAAATGGCAGACAATTGGGAAAAAATAAAGGCATTAGAGACCATCCGTCTCGAAGGACACCCCTGCCCAGGTTTCGGCCACCCTCTTGAATCCTTAACTTTCTGTGTCTTCGTAGAAGGTAGAGAAGCTCTGGATTTCTGGCTGAGGATGGCACTGTGCCATGGTCTGCTCCTCTCCTTTTCGGGGCCTGTGGCTGTATGAGAGAGAATAAAAACAATGGGGCATGCACCCTGACTCACCACGGACCACCCCTGCCCAGGTCTCTGCCACAATCTTGAATCCTTGCCTTTGTGTCCGCGTTCTTGTAGAAGGTAGAGAATCTCTGGGTGCTTGAGGATGGCAGTGCACCCTGCTCTGCTCCGGTTCCCATCTCTCCTTGCAGCTCTAAATGGCAGGCAATTGGGAAATAATAAAGGCATTAGAGACCATTGATCACGATAGATAGCCCTGCCCAGGTTTCGGCCACACTCTTGAATCCTTAACTTTCTGTGTCTTCGTAGAAGGTAGAGAAGCTCTGGATTTCTGGCTGAGGATGGCACTGTGCCATGGTCTGCTCCTCTCCTTTTCGAGGCCTGTGGCTGTATGAGAGAGAATAAAAACAATGGGGCATGCACCCTGACTCACCACGGACCACCCCTGCCCAGGTCACTGCCAGACTCTTGAATCCTTAACTTTGTGGCCGTGTTCTCGCACAAGGTAGAGAATCTCTGGGTGCTTGAGGATGGCAGTGCACCCTGCTCTGCTCCGGTTCCCATCTCTCCTTGCAGCTCTAAATGGCAGGCAATTGGGAAAAAACATAGGCATTAGAGACCATCCGTCTCGAAGGACACCCCTGCCCAGGTTTCGGCCACCCTCTTGAATCCTTAACTTTCTGTGTCTTCGTAGAAGGTAGAGAATCTCTGGATTTCTGGCTGAGGATGGCACTGTGCCATGGTCTGCTCCTCTCCTTTTCGGGGCCTGTGGCTGTATGAGAGAGAATAAAAACAATGGGGCATGCACCCTGACTCACCACGGACCACCCCTGCCCAGGTCTCTGCCACACTCTTGAATCCTTGCATTTGTGTCCATGTTCTTGTAGAAGGTAGAGAATCTCTGGGTGCTTGAGGATGGCAGTGCACCCTGCTCTGCTCCGGTTCCCATCTCTCCTTGCAGCTCTAAATGGCAGGCAATTGGGAAATAATAAAGGCATTAGAGACCATTGATCACGATAGATAGCCCTGCCCAGGTTTCGGCCACACTCTTGAATCCTTAACTTTCTGTGTCTTCGTAGAAGGTAGAGAATCTCTGGATTTCTGGCTGAGGATGGCACTGTGCCATGGTCTGCTCCTCTCCTTTTCGAGGCCTGTGGCTGTATGAGAGAGAATAAAACCAATGGGGCATGCACCCTGACTCACCACGGACCACCCCTGCCCAGGTCTCTGCCAGACTCTTGAATCCTTGCCTTTGTGTCCGCGTTCTTGTAGAAGGTAGAGAATCTCTGGGTGCTTGGGGATGGCAGTGCACCCTGCTCTGCTCCGGTTCCCATCTCTCCTTGCAGCTCTAAATGGCAGGCAATTGGGAAAAAATAAAGGCATTAGAGACCATCCGTCTCGAAGGACACCCCTGCCCAGGTTTCGGCCACCCTCTTGAATCCTTAACTTTCTGTGTCTTCGTAGAAGGGAGAGAAGCTCTAGATTTCTGGCTGAGGATGGCACTGTGCCATGGTCTGCTCCTCTCCTTTTCGGGGCCTGTGGCTGTATGAGAGAGAATAAAACCAATGGGGCATGCACCCTGACTCACCACGGACCACCCCTGCCCAGGTCTCTGCCAGACTCTTGAATCCTTGCATTTGTGTCCGCGTTCTTGTAGAAGGTAGAGAATCTCTGGGTGCTTGAGGATGGCAGTGCACCCTGCTCTGCTCCGGTTCCCATCTCTCCTTGCAGCTCTAAATGGCAGGCAATTGGGAAAAAACATAGGCATTAGAGACCATCCGTCACGAAGGACACCCCTGCCGAGGTTTCGGTCACACTCTTGAATCCTTAACTTTCTGTGTCTTCGTAGAAGGTAGAGAATCTCTGGATTTCTGGCTGAGGATGGCACTGTGCCATGGTCTGCTCCTCTCCTTTTCGGGGCCTGTGGCTGTATGAGAGAGAATAAAAACAATGGGGCATGCACCCTGACTCACCACGGACCACCCCTGCCCAGGTCTCTGCCACACTCTTGAATCCTTACCTTTGTGGCCGTGTTCTCGCACAAGGTAGAGAATCTCTGGGTGCTTGAGGATGGCAGTGCACCCTGCTCTGCTCCGGTTCCCATCTCTCCTTGCAGCTCTAAATGACAGGCAATTGGGAAATAATAAAGGCATTAGAGACCATCCGTTCACGAAGGACACGCCTGCCCAGGTTTCGGCCACCCTCTTGAATCCTTAACTTTCTGTGTCTTCGTAGAAGGTAGAGAATCTCTGGATTTCTGGCTGAGGATGGCACTGTGCCATGGTCTGCTCCTCTCCTTTTCGGGGCCTGTGGCTGTATGAGAGAGAATAAAACCAATGGGGCATGCACCCTGACTCACCACGGACCACCCCTGCCCAGGTCTCTGCCACACTCTTGAATCCTTGCATTTGTGTCCATGTTCTTGTAGAAGGTAGAGAATCTCTGGGTGCTTGAGGATGGCAGTGCACCCTGCTCTGCTCCGGTTCCCATCTCTCCTTGCAGCTCTAAATGGCAGGCAATTGGGAAAAAACATAGGCATTAGAGACCATCCGTCACGAAGGACACCCCTGCCGAGGTTTCGGTCACACTCTTAAATCCTTAACTTTCTGTGTCTTCGTAGAAGGTAGAGAAGCTCTGGATTTCTGGCTGAGGATGGCACTGTGCCATGGTCTGCTCCTCTCCTTTTCGGGGCCTGTGGCTGTATGAGAGAGAATAAAAACAATGGGGCATGCACCCTGACTCACCACGGACCACCCCTGCCCAGGTCTCTGCCACACTCTTGAATCCTTGCCTTTGTATCCGCGTTCTTGTAGAAGGTAGAGAATCTCTGGGTGCTTGAGGATGGCAGTGCACCCTGCTCTGCTCCGGTTCCCATCTGTCCTTGCAGCTCTAAATGGCAGGCAATTGGGAAATAATAAAGGCATTAGAGACCATTGATCACGATAGATAGCCCTGCCCAGGTTTCGGCCACACTCTTGAATCCTTAACTTTCTGTGTCTTCGTAGAAGGTAGAGAATCTCTGGATTTCTGGCTGAGGATGGCACTGTGCCATGGTCTGCTCCTCTCCTTTTCGAGGCCTGTGGCTGTATGAGAGAGAATAAAACCAATGGGGCATGCACCCTGACTCACCACGGACCACCCCTGCCCAGGTCACTGCCAGACTCTTGAATCCTTACATTTGTGGCCGTGTTCTTGCAGAAGGTAGAGAATCTCTGGGTGCTTGAGGATGGCAGTGCACCCTGCTCTGCTCCGGTTCCCATCTCTCCTTGCAGCTCTAAATGGCAGACAATTGGGAAAAAATAAAGGCATTAGAGACCATCCGTCTCGAAGGACACCCCTGCCCAGGTTTCGGCCACCCTCTTGAATCCTTAACTTTCTGTGTCTTCGTAGAAGGTAGAGAAGCTCTGGATTTCTGGCTGAGGATGGCACTGTGCCATGGTCTGCTCCTCTCCTTTTCGGGGCCTGTGGCTGTATGAGAGAGAATAAAACCAATGGGGCATGCACCCTGACTCACCACGGACCACCCCTGCCCAGGTCTCTGCCACAATCTTGAATCCTTGCCTTTGTGTCCGCGTTCTTGTAGAAGGTAGAGAATCTCTGGGTGCTTGAGGATGGCAGTGCACCCTGCTCTGCTCCGGTTCCCATCTCTCCTTGCAGCTCTAAATGGCAGGCAATTGGGAAATAATAAAGGCATTAGAGACCATTGATCACGATAGATAGCCCTGCCCAGGTTTCGGCCACACTCTTGAATCCTTAACTTTCTGTGTCTTCGTAGAAGGTAGAGAAGCTCTGGATTTCTGGCTGAGGATGGCACTGTGCCATGGTCTGCTCCTCTCCTTTTCGGGGCCTGTGGCTGTATGAGAGAGAATAAAACCAATGGGGCATGCACCCTGACTCACCACGGACCACCCCTGCCCAGGTCTCTGCCACACTCTTGAATCCCTAACTTTTTGTCTGCGTCCTTTTCAAAGGTAGAGAATCGCTGTGATTCAAGATGGGAGTTTGTCATGGTCTGGGCCTGCAACTGTAAGAGACAGGATAACAAACAGGAGGTCAGCCATGCTCACTCACCACGGACCACCCCTGCCCAGGTCTCTGCCACACTCTTGAATCCTTAACTTGGTGCCAGTGTTCTTATGGAAGATAGAGAATCTCTGGGTGCTTGAGGATGGCAGTGCACCCTGCTCTGCTCCGGTTCCCATCTGTCCTTGCAGCTCTAAATGGCAGGCAATTGGGAAATAATAAAGGCATTAGAGACCATTGATCACGATAGATAGCCCTGCCCAGGTTTCGGCCACACTCTTGAATCCTTGCCTTTGTGTCCGCGTTCTTGTAGAAGGTAGAGAATCTCTGGGTGCTTGAGGATGGCAGTGCACCCTGCTCTGCTCCGGTTCCCATCTCTCCTTGCAGCTCTAAATGGCAGACAATTGGGAAAAAATAAAGGCATTAGAGACCATCCGTCTCGAAGGACACCCCTGCCCAGGTTTCGGCCACCCTCTTGAATCCTTAACTTTCTGTGTCTTCGTAGAAGGTAGAGAATCTCTAGATTTCTGGCTGAGGATGGCACTGTGCCATGGTCTGCTCCTCTCCTTTTCGGGGCCTGTGGCTGTATGAGAGAGAATAAAACCAATGGGGCATGCACCCTGACTCACCACGGACCACCCCTGCCCAGGTCTCTGCCAGACTCTTGAATCCTTGCATTTGTGTCCGCGTTCTTGTAGAAGGTAGAGAATCTCTGGGTGCTTGAGGATGGCAGTGCACCCTGCTCTGCTCCGGTTCCCATCTCTCCTTGCAGCTCTAAATGGCAGGCAATTGGGAAAAAACATAGGCATTAGAGACCATCCGTCACGAAGGACACCCCTGCCGAGGTTTCGGTCACACTCTTGAATCCTTAACTTTCTGTGTCTTCGTAGAAGGTAGAGAAGCTCTGGATTTCTGGCTGAGGATGGCACTGTGCCATGGTCTGCTCCTCTCCTTTTCGGGGCCTGTGGCTGTATGAGAGAGAATAAAAACAATGGGGCATGCACCCTGACTCACCACGGACCACCCCTGCCCAGGTCTCTGCCACACTCTTGAATCCTTACCTTTGTGGCCGTGTTCTCGCACAAGGTAGAGAATCTCTGGGTGCTTGAGGATGGCAGTGCACCCTGCTCTGCTCCGGTTCCCATCTCTCCTTGCAGCTCTAAATGGCAGGCAATTGGGAAAAAATAAAGGCATTAGAGACCATCCGTCTCGAAGGACACCCCTGCCCAGGTTTCGGCCACCCTCTTGAATCCTTAACTTTCTGTGTCTTCGTAGAAGGTAGAGAAGCTCTGGATTTCTGGCTGAGGATGGCACTGTGCCATGGTCTGCTCCTCTCCTTTTCGGGGCCTGTGGCTGTATGAGAGAGAATAAAAACAATGGGGCATGCACCCTGACTCACCACGGACCACCCCTGCCCAGGTCTCTGCCACACTCTTGAATCCTTGCCTTTGTTTCCGCGTTCTTGTAGAAGGTAGAGAATCTCTGGGTGCTTGAGGATGGCAGTGCACCCTGCTCTGCTCCGGTTCCCATCTGTCCTTGCAGCTCTAAATGGCAGGCAATTGGGAAATAATAAAGGCATTAGAGACCATTGATCACGATAGATAGCCCTGCCCAGGTTTCGGCCACACTCTTGAATCCTTAACTTTCTGTGTCTTCGTAGAAGGTAGAGAAGCTCTGGATTTCTGGCTGAGGATGGCACTGTGCCATGGTCTGCTCCTCTCCTTTTCGAGGCCTGTGGCTGTATGAGAGAGAATAAAACCAATGGGGCATGCACCCTGACTCACCACGGACCACCCCTGCCCAGGTCACTGCCAGACTCTTGAATCCTTACATTTGTGGCCGTGTTCTTGCAGAAGGTAGAGAATCTCTGGGTGCTTGAGGATGGCAGTGCACCCTGCTCTGCTCCGGTTCCCATCTGTCCTTGCAGCTCTAAATGGCAGGCAATTGGGAAAAAATAAAGGCATTAGAGACCATCCGTCTCGAAGGACACCCCTGCCCAGGTTTCGGCCACCCTCTTGAATCCTTAACTTTCTGTGTCTTCGTAGAAGGTAGAGAAGCTCTGGATTTCTGGCTGAGGATGGCACTGTGCCATGGTCTGCTCCTCTCCTTTTCGGGGCCTGTGGCTGTATGAGAGAGAATAAAACCAATGGGGCATGCACCCTGACTCACCACGGACCACCCCTGCCCAGGTCTCTGCCACAATCTTGAATCCTTGCCTTTGTGTCCGCGTTCTTGTAGAAGGTAGAGAATCTCTGGGTGCTTGAGGATGGCAGTGCACCCTGCTCTGCTCCGGTTCCCATCTCTCCTTGCAGCTCTAAATGGCAGGCAATTGGGAAATAATAAAGGCATTAGAGACCATTGATCACGATAGATAGCCCTGCCCAGGTTTCGGCCACACTCTTGAATCCTTAACTTTCTGTGTCTTCGTAGAAGGTAGAGAAGCTCTGGATTTCTGGCTGAGGATGGCACTGTGCCATGGTCTGCTCCTCTCCTTTTCGAGGCCTGTGGCTGTATGAGAGAGAATAAAAACAATGGGGCATGCACCCTGACTCACCACGGACCACCCCTGCCCAGGTCACTGCCAGACTCTTGAATCCTTAACTTTGTGGCCGTGTTCTCGCACAAGGTAGAGAATCTCTGGGTGCTTGAGGATGGCAGTGCACCCTGCTCTGCTCCGGTTCCCATCTCTCCTTGCAGCTCTAAATGGCAGGCAATTGGGAAAAAACATAGGCATTAGAGACCATCCGTCTCGAAGGACACCCCTGCCCAGGTTTCGGCCACCCTCTTGAATCCTTAACTTTCTGTGTCTTCGTAGAAGGTAGAGAATCTCTGGATTTCTGGCTGAGGATGGCACTGTGCCATGGTCTGCTCCTCTCCTTTTCGGGGCCTGTGGCTGTATGAGAGAGAATAAAAACAATGGGGCATGCACCCTGACTCACCACGGACCACCCCTGCCCAGGTCTCTGCCACACTCTTGAATCCTTGCATTTGTGTCCATGTTCTTGTAGAAGGTAGAGAATCTCTGGGTGCTTGAGGATGGCAGTGCACCCTGCTCTGCTCCGGTTCCCATCTCTCCTTGCAGCTCTAAATGGCAGGCAATTGGGAAATAATAAAGGCATTAGAGACCATTGATCACGATAGATAGCCCTGCCCAGGTTTCGGCCACACTCTTGAATCCTTAACTTTCTGTGTCTTCGTAGAAGGTAGAGAATCTCTGGATTTCTGGCTGAGGATGGCACTGTGCCATGGTCTGCTCCTCTCCTTTTCGAGGCCTGTGGCTGTATGAGAGAGAATAAAACCAATGGGGCATGCACCCTGACTCACCACGGACCACCCCTGCCCAGGTCTCTGCCAGACTCTTGAATCCTTGCCTTTGTGTCCGCGTTCTTGTAGAAGGTAGAGAATCTCTGGGTGCTTGGGGATGGCAGTGCACCCTGCTCTGCTCCGGTTCCCATCTCTCCTTGCAGCTCTAAATGGCAGGCAATTGGGAAAAAATAAAGGCATTAGAGACCATCCGTCTCGAAGGACACCCCTGCCCAGGTTTCGGCCACCCTCTTGAATCCTTAACTTTCTGTGTCTTCGTAGAAGGGAGAGAAGCTCTAGATTTCTGGCTGAGGATGGCACTGTGCCATGGTCTGCTCCTCTCCTTTTCGGGGCCTGTGGCTGTATGAGAGAGAATAAAACCAATGGGGCATGCACCCTGACTCACCACGGACCACCCCTGCCCAGGTCTCTGCCAGACTCTTGAATCCTTGCATTTGTGTCCGCGTTCTTGTAGAAGGTAGAGAATCTCTGGGTGCTTGAGGATGGCAGTGCACCCTGCTCTGCTCCGGTTCCCATCTCTCCTTGCAGCTCTAAATGGCAGGCAATTGGGAAAAAACATAGGCATTAGAGACCATCCGTCACGAAGGACACCCCTGCCGAGGTTTCGGTCACACTCTTGAATCCTTAACTTTCTGTGTCTTCGTAGAAGGTAGAGAATCTCTGGATTTCTGGCTGAGGATGGCACTGTGCCATGGTCTGCTCCTCTCCTTTTCGGGGCCTGTGGCTGTATGAGAGAGAATAAAAACAATGGGGCATGCACCCTGACTCACCACGGACCACCCCTGCCCAGGTCTCTGCCACACTCTTGAATCCTTACCTTTGTGGCCGTGTTCTCGCACAAGGTAGAGAATCTCTGGGTGCTTGAGGATGGCAGTGCACCCTGCTCTGCTCCGGTTCCCATCTCTCCTTGCAGCTCTAAATGACAGGCAATTGGGAAATAATAAAGGCATTAGAGACCATCCGTTCACGAAGGACACGCCTGCCCAGGTTTCGGCCACCCTCTTGAATCCTTAACTTTCTGTGTCTTCGTAGAAGGTAGAGAATCTCTGGATTTCTGGCTGAGGATGGCACTGTGCCATGGTCTGCTCCTCTCCTTTTCGGGGCCTGTGGCTGTATGAGAGAGAATAAAACCAATGGGGCATGCACCCTGACTCACCACGGACCACCCCTGCCCAGGTCTCTGCCACACTCTTGAATCCTTGCATTTGTGTCCATGTTCTTGTAGAAGGTAGAGAATCTCTGGGTGCTTGAGGATGGCAGTGCACCCTGCTCTGCTCCGGTTCCCATCTCTCCTTGCAGCTCTAAATGGCAGGCAATTGGGAAAAAACATAGGCATTAGAGACCATCCGTCACGAAGGACACCCCTGCCGAGGTTTCGGTCACACTCTTAAATCCTTAACTTTCTGTGTCTTCGTAGAAGGTAGAGAAGCTCTGGATTTCTGGCTGAGGATGGCACTGTGCCATGGTCTGCTCCTCTCCTTTTCGGGGCCTGTGGCTGTATGAGAGAGAATAAAAACAATGGGGCATGCACCCTGACTCACCACGGACCACCCCTGCCCAGGTCTCTGCCACACTCTTGAATCCTTGCCTTTGTATCCGCGTTCTTGTAGAAGGTAGAGAATCTCTGGGTGCTTGAGGATGGCAGTGCACCCTGCTCTGCTCCGGTTCCCATCTGTCCTTGCAGCTCTAAATGGCAGGCAATTGGGAAATAATAAAGGCATTAGAGACCATTGATCACGATAGATAGCCCTGCCCAGGTTTCGGCCACACTCTTGAATCCTTAACTTTCTGTGTCTTCGTAGAAGGTAGAGAATCTCTGGATTTCTGGCTGAGGATGGCACTGTGCCATGGTCTGCTCCTCTCCTTTTCGAGGCCTGTGGCTGTATGAGAGAGAATAAAACCAATGGGGCATGCACCCTGACTCACCACGGACCACCCCTGCCCAGGTCACTGCCAGACTCTTGAATCCTTACATTTGTGGCCGTGTTCTTGCAGAAGGTAGAGAATCTCTGGGTGCTTGAGGATGGCAGTGCACCCTGCTCTGCTCCGGTTCCCATCTCTCCTTGCAGCTCTAAATGGCAGACAATTGGGAAAAAATAAAGGCATTAGAGACCATCCGTCTCGAAGGACACCCCTGCCCAGGTTTCGGCCACCCTCTTGAATCCTTAACTTTCTGTGTCTTCGTAGAAGGTAGAGAAGCTCTGGATTTCTGGCTGAGGATGGCACTGTGCCATGGTCTGCTCCTCTCCTTTTCGGGGCCTGTGGCTGTATGAGAGAGAATAAAACCAATGGGGCATGCACCCTGACTCACCACGGACCACCCCTGCCCAGGTCTCTGCCACAATCTTGAATCCTTGCCTTTGTGTCCGCGTTCTTGTAGAAGGTAGAGAATCTCTGGGTGCTTGAGGATGGCAGTGCACCCTGCTCTGCTCCGGTTCCCATCTCTCCTTGCAGCTCTAAATGGCAGGCAATTGGGAAATAATAAAGGCATTAGAGACCATTGATCACGATAGATAGCCCTGCCCAGGTTTCGGCCACACTCTTGAATCCTTAACTTTCTGTGTCTTCGTAGAAGGTAGAGAAGCTCTGGATTTCTGGCTGAGGATGGCACTGTGCCATGGTCTGCTCCTCTCCTTTTCGGGGCCTGTGGCTGTATGAGAGAGAATAAAACCAATGGGGCATGCACCCTGACTCACCACGGACCACCCCTGCCCAGGTCTCTGCCACACTCTTGAATCCCTAACTTTTTGTCTGCGTCCTTTTCAAAGGTAGAGAATCGCTGTGATTCAAGATGGGAGTTTGTCATGGTCTGGGCCTGCAACTGTAAGAGACAGGATAACAAACAGGAGGTCAGCCATGCTCACTCACCACGGACCACCCCTGCCCAGGTCTCTGCCACACTCTTGAATCCTTAACTTGGTGCCAGTGTTCTTATGGAAGATAGAGAATCTCTGGGTGCTTGAGGATGGCAGTGCACCCTGCTCTGCTCCGGTTCCCATCTGTCCTTGCAGCTCTAAATGGCAGGCAATTGGGAAATAATAAAGGCATTAGAGACCATTGATCACGATAGATAGCCCTGCCCAGGTTTCGGCCACACTCTTGAATCCTTGCCTTTGTGTCCGCGTTCTTGTAGAAGGTAGAGAATCTCTGGGTGCTTGAGGATGGCAGTGCACCCTGCTCTGCTCCGGTTCCCATCTCTCCTTGCAGCTCTAAATGGCAGACAATTGGGAAAAAATAAAGGCATTAGAGACCATCCGTCTCGAAGGACACCCCTGCCCAGGTTTCGGCCACCCTCTTGAATCCTTAACTTTCTGTGTCTTCGTAGAAGGTAGAGAATCTCTAGATTTCTGGCTGAGGATGGCACTGTGCCATGGTCTGCTCCTCTCCTTTTCGGGGCCTGTGGCTGTATGAGAGAGAATAAAACCAATGGGGCATGCACCCTGACTCACCACGGACCACCCCTGCCCAGGTCTCTGCCAGACTCTTGAATCCTTGCATTTGTGTCCGCGTTCTTGTAGAAGGTAGAGAATCTCTGGGTGCTTGAGGATGGCAGTGCACCCTGCTCTGCTCCGGTTCCCATCTCTCCTTGCAGCTCTAAATGGCAGGCAATTGGGAAAAAACATAGGCATTAGAGACCATCCGTCACGAAGGACACCCCTGCCGAGGTTTCGGTCACACTCTTGAATCCTTAACTTTCTGTGTCTTCGTAGAAGGTAGAGAAGCTCTGGATTTCTGGCTGAGGATGGCACTGTGCCATGGTCTGCTCCTCTCCTTTTCGGGGCCTGTGGCTGTATGAGAGAGAATAAAAACAATGGGGCATGCACCCTGACTCACCACGGACCACCCCTGCCCAGGTCTCTGCCACACTCTTGAATCCTTACCTTTGTGGCCGTGTTCTCGCACAAGGTAGAGAATCTCTGGGTGCTTGAGGATGGCAGTGCACCCTGCTCTGCTCCGGTTCCCATCTCTCCTTGCAGCTCTAAATGGCAGGCAATTGGGAAAAAATAAAGGCATTAGAGACCATCCGTCTCGAAGGACACCCCTGCCCAGGTTTCGGCCACCCTCTTGAATCCTTAACTTTCTGTGTCTTCGTAGAAGGTAGAGAAGCTCTGGATTTCTGGCTGAGGATGGCACTGTGCCATGGTCTGCTCCTCTCCTTTTCGGGGCCTGTGGCTGTATGAGAGAGAATAAAAACAATGGGGCATGCACCCTGACTCACCACGGACCACCCCTGCCCAGGTCTCTGCCACACTCTTGAATCCTTGCCTTTGTTTCCGCGTTCTTGTAGAAGGTAGAGAATCTCTGGGTGCTTGAGGATGGCAGTGCACCCTGCTCTGCTCCGGTTCCCATCTGTCCTTGCAGCTCTAAATGGCAGGCAATTGGGAAATAATAAAGGCATTAGAGACCATTGATCACGATAGATAGCCCTGCCCAGGTTTCGGCCACACTCTTGAATCCTTAACTTTCTGTGTCTTCGTAGAAGGTAGAGAAGCTCTGGATTTCTGGCTGAGGATGGCACTGTGCCATGGTCTGCTCCTCTCCTTTTCGAGGCCTGTGGCTGTATGAGAGAGAATAAAACCAATGGGGCATGCACCCTGACTCACCACGGACCACCCCTGCCCAGGTCACTGCCAGACTCTTGAATCCTTACATTTGTGGCCGTGTTCTTGCAGAAGGTAGAGAATCTCTGGGTGCTTGAGGATGGCAGTGCACCCTGCTCTGCTCCGGTTCCCATCTCTCCTTGCAGCTCTAAATGGCAGGCAATTGGGAAAAAATAAAGGCATTAGAGACCATCCGTCTCGAAGGACACCCCTGCCCAGGTTTCGGCCACCCTCTTGAATCCTTAACTTTCTGTGTCTTCGTAGAAGGTAGAGAAGCTCTGGATTTCTGGCTGAGGATGGCACTGTGCCATGGTCTGCTCCTCTCCTTTTCGGGGCCTGTGGCTGTATGAGAGAGAATAAAAACAATGGGGCATGCACCCTGACTCACCACGGACCACCCCTGCCCAGGTCTCTGCCACAATCTTGAATCCTTGCCTTTGTGTCCGCGTTCTTGTAGAAGGTAGAGAATCTCTGGGTGCTTGAGGATGGCAGTGCACCCTGCTCTGCTCCGGTTCCCATCTCTCCTTGCAGCTCTAAATGGCAGGCAATTGGGAAATAATAAAGGCATTAGAGACCATTGATCACGATAGATAGCCCTGCCCAGGTTTCGGCCACACTCTTGAATCCTTAACTTTCTGTGTCTTCGTAGAAGGTAGAGAAGCTCTGGATTTCTGGCTGAGGATGGCACTGTGCCATGGTCTGCTCCTCTCCTTTTCGAGGCCTGTGGCTGTATGAGAGAGAATAAAAACAATGGGGCATGCACCCTGACTCACCACGGACCACCCCTGCCCAGGTCACTGCCAGACTCTTGAATCCTTAACTTTGTGGCCGTGTTCTCGCACAAGGTAGAGAATCTCTGGGTGCTTGAGGATGGCAGTGCACCCTGCTCTGCTCCGGTTCCCATCTCTCCTTGCAGCTCTAAATGGCAGGCAATTGGGAAAAAACATAGGCATTAGAGACCATCCGTCTCGAAGGACACCCCTGCCCAGGTTTCGGCCACCCTCTTGAATCCTTAACTTTCTGTGTCTTCGTAGAAGGTAGAGAATCTCTGGATTTCTGGCTGAGGATGGCACTGTGCCATGGTCTGCTCCTCTCCTTTTCGGGGCCTGTGGCTGTATGAGAGAGAATAAAAACAATGGGGCATGCACCCTGACTCACCACGGACCACCCCTGCCCAGGTCTCTGCCACACTCTTGAATCCTTGCATTTGTGTCCATGTTCTTGTAGAAGGTAGAGAATCTCTGGGTGCTTGAGGATGGCAGTGCACCCTGCTCTGCTCCGGTTCCCATCTCTCCTTGCAGCTCTAAATGGCAGGCAATTGGGAAATAATAAAGTCATTAGAGACCATTGATCACGATAGATAGCCCTGCCCAGGTTTCGGCCACACTCTTGAATCCTTAACTTTCTGTGTCTTCGTAGAAGGTAGAGAATCTCTGGATTTCTGGCTGAGGATGGCACTGTGCCATGGTCTGCTCCTCTCCTTTTCGAGGCCTGTGGCTGTATGAGAGAGAATAAAACCAATGGGGCATGCACCCTGACTCACCACGGACCACCCCTGCCCAGGTCTCTGCCAGACTCTTGAATCCTTGCCTTTGTGTCCGCGTTCTTGTAGAAGGTAGAGAATCTCTGGGTGCTTGGGGATGGCAGTGCACCCTGCTCTGCTCCGGTTCCCATCTCTCCTTGCAGCTCTAAATGGCAGGCAATTGGGAAAAAATAAAGGCATTAGAGACCATCCGTCTCGAAGGACACCCCTGCCCAGGTTTCGGCCACCCTCTTGAATCCTTAACTTTCTGTGTCTTCGTAGAAGGGAGAGAAGCTCTAGATTTCTGGCTGAGGATGGCACTGTGCCATGGTCTGCTCCTCTCCTTTTCGGGGCCTGTGGCTGTATGAGAGAGAATAAAACCAATGGGGCATGCACCCTGACTCACCACGGACCACCCCTGCCCAGGTCTCTGCCAGACTCTTGAATCCTTGCATTTGTGTCCGCGTTCTTGTAGAAGGTAGAGAATCTCTGGGTGCTTGAGGATGGCAGTGCACCCTGCTCTGCTCCGGTTCCCATCTCTCCTTGCAGCTCTAAATGGCAGGCAATTGGGAAAAAACATAGGCATTAGAGACCATCCGTCACGAAGGACACCCCTGCCGAGGTTTCGGTCACACTCTTGAATCCTTAACTTTCTGTGTCTTCGTAGAAGGTAGAGAAGCTCTGGATTTCTGGCTGAGGATGGCACTGTGCCATGGTCTGCTCCTCTCCTTTTCGGGGCCTGTGGCTGTATGAGAGAGAATAAAAACAATGGGGCATGCACCCTGACTCACCACGGACCACCCCTGCCCAGGTCTCTGCCACACTCTTGAATCCTTACCTTTGTGGCCGTGTTCTCGCACAAGGTAGAGAATCTCTGGGTGCTTGAGGATGGCAGTGCACCCTGCTCTGCTCCGGTTCCCATCTCTCCTTGCAGCTCTAAATGACAGGCAATTGGGAAATAATAAAGGCATTAGAGACCATCCGTTCACGAAGGACACGCCTGCCCAGGTTTCGGCCACCCTCTTGAATCCTTAACTTTCTGTGTCTTCGTAGAAGGTAGAGAATCTCTGGATTTCTGGCTGAGGATGGCACTGTGCCATGGTCTGCTCCTCTCCTTTTCGGGGCCTGTGGCTGTATGAGAGAGAATAAAACCAATGGGGCATGCACCCTGACTCACCACGGACCACCCCTGCCCAGGTCTCTGCCACACTCTTGAATCCTTGCATTTGTGTCCATGTTCTTGTAGAAGGTAGAGAATCTCTGGGTGCTTGAGGATGGCAGTGCACCCTGCTCTGCTCCGGTTCCCATCTCTCCTTGCAGCTCTAAATGGCAGGCAATTGGGAAAAAACATAGGCATTAGAGACCATCCGTCACGAAGGACACCCCTGCCCAGGTTTCGGTCACACTCTTAAATCCTTAACTTTCTGTGTCTTCGTAGAAGGTAGAGAAGCTCTGGATTTCTGGCTGAGGATGGCACTGTGCCATGGTCTGCTCCTCTCCTTTTCGGGGCCTGTGGCTGTATGAGAGAGAATAAAAACAATGGGGCATGCACCCTGACTCACCACGGACCACCCCTGCCCAGGTCTCTGCCACACTCTTGAATCCTTGCCTTTGTATCCGCGTTCTTGTAGAAGGTAGAGAATCTCTGGGTGCTTGAGGATGGCAGTGCACCCTGCTCTGCTCCGGTTCCCATCTCTCCTTGCAGCTCTAAATGGCAGGCAATTGGGAAATAATAAAGGCATTAGAGACCATTGATCACGATAGATAGCCCTGCCCAGGTTTCGGCCACACTCTTGAATCCTTAACTTTCTGTGTCTTCGTAGAAGGTAGAGAATCTCTGGATTTCTGGCTGAGGATGGCACTGTGCCATGGTCTGCTCCTCTCCTTTTCGAGGCCTGTGGCTGTATGAGAGAGAATAAAACCAATGGGGCATGCACCCTGACTCACCACGGACCACCCCTGCCCAGGTCACTGCCAGACTCTTGAATCCTTACATTTGTGGCCGTGTTCTTGCAGAAGGTAGAGAATCTCTGGGTGCTTGAGGATGGCAGTGCACCCTGCTCTGCTCCGGTTCCCATCTCTCCTTGCAGCTCTAAATGGCAGACAATTGGGAAAAAATAAAGGCATTAGAGACCATCCGTCTCGAAGGACACCCCTGCCCAGGTTTCGGCCACCCTCTTGAATCCTTAACTTTCTGTGTCTTCGTAGAAGGTAGAGAATCTCTGGATTTCTGGCTGAGGATGGCACTGTGCCATGGTCTGCTCCTCTCCTTTTCGGGGCCTGTGGCTGTATGAGAGAGAATAAAACCAATGGGGCATGCACCCTGACTCACCACGGACCACCCCTGCCCAGGTCTCTGCCACAATCTTGAATCCTTGCCTTTGTGTCCGCGTTCTTGTAGAAGGTAGAGAATCTCTGGGTGCTTGAGGATGGCAGTGCACCCTGCTCTGCTCCGGTTCCCATCTCTCCTTGCAGCTCTAAATGGCAGGCAATTGGCAAATAATAAAGGCATTAGAGACCATTGATCACGATAGATAGCCCTGCCCAGGTTTCGGCCACCCTCTTGAATCCTTAACTTTCTGTGTCTTCGTAGAAGGTAGAGAATCTCTGGATTTCTGGCTGAGGATGGCACTGTGCCATGGTCTGCTCCTCTCCTTTTCGGGGCCTGTGGCTGTATGAGAGAGAATAAAACCAATGGGGCATGCACCCTGACTCACCACGGACCACCCCTGCCCAGGTCTCTGCCACACTCTTGAATCCCTAACTTTTTGTCTGCGTCCTTTTCAAAGGTAGAGAATCGCTGTGATTCAAGATGGGAGTTTGTCATGGTCTGGGCCTGCAACTGTAAGAGACAGGATAACAAACAGGAGGTCAGCCATGCTCACTCACCACGGACCACCCCTGCCCAGGTCTCTGCCACCCTCTTGAATCCTTAACTTGGTGCCAGTGTTCTTATGGAAGGTAGAGAATCTCTGGGTGCTTGAGGATGGCAGTGCACCCTGCTCTGCTCCGGTTCCCATCTGTCCTTGCAGCTCTAAATGGCAGGCAATTGGGAAATAATAAAGGCATTAGAGACCATTGATCACGATAGATAGCCCTGCCCAGGTTTCGGCCACACTCTTGAATCCTTACCTTTGTGGCCGTGTTCTCGCACAAGGTAGAGAATCTCTGGGTGCTTGAGGATGGCAGTGCACCCTGCTCTGCTCCGGTTCCCATCTCTCCTTGCAGCTCTAAATGGCAGGCAATTGGGAATAAATAAAGGCATTAGAGACCATCCGTCACGAAGGACACGCCTGCCCAGGTTTCGGCCACCCTCTTGAATCCTTAACTTTCTGTGTCTTCGTAGAAGGTAGAGAATCTCTGGATTTCTGGCTGAGGATGGCACTGTGCCATGGTCTGCTCCTCTCCTTTTCGGGGCCTGTGGCTGTATGAGAGAGAATAAAAACAATGGGGCATGCACCCTGACTCACCACGGACCACCCCTGCCCAGGTCTCTGCCACACTCTTGAATCCCTAACTTTTTGTCTGCGTCCTTTTCAAAGGTAGAGAATCGCTGTGATTCAAGATGGGAGTTTGTCATGGTCTGGGCCTGCAACTGTAAGAGACAGGATAACAAACAGGAGGTCAGCCATGCTCACTCACCACGGACCACCCCTGCCCAGGTCTCTGCCACCCTCTTGAATCCTTAACTTGGTGCCAGTGTTCTTATGGAAGGTAGAGAATCTCTGGGTGCTTGAGGATGGCAGTGCACCCTGCTCTGCTCCGGTTCCCATCTCTCCTTGCAGCTCTAAATGGCAGGCAATTGGGAAAAAATAAAGGCATTAGAGACCATCCGTCACGAAGGACACGCCTGCCCAGGTTTCGGCCACCCTCTTGAATCCTTAACTTTCTGTGTCTTCGTAGAAGGGAGAGAAGCTCTGGATTTCTGGCTGAGGATGGCACTGTGCCATGGTCTGCTCCTCTCCTTTTCGGGGCCTGTGGCTGTATGAGAGAGAATAAAACCAATGGGGCATGCACCCTGACTCACCACGGACCACCCCTGCCCAGGTCACTGCCAGACTCTTGAATCCTTACATTTGTGGCCGTGTTCTTGCAGAAGGTAGAGAATCTCTGGGTGCTTGAGGATGGCAGTGCACCCTGCTCTGCTCCGGTTCCCATCTCTCCTTGCAGCTCTAAATGGCAGACAATTGGGAAAAAATAAAGGCATTAGAGACCATCCGTCTCGAAGGACACCCCTGCCCAGGTTTCGGCCACCCTCTTGAATCCTTAACTTTCTGTGTCTTCGTAGAAGGTAGAGAATCTCTGGATTTCTGGCTGAGGATGGCACTGTGCCATGGTCTGCTCCTCTCCTTTTTGGGGCCTGTGGCTGTATGAGAGAGGATAAAACCAATGGGGCATGCACCCTGACTCACCACGGCCACCCCTGCCCAGGTCTCTGCCACACTCTTGAATCCCTAAGTTTGCGTCCATGTTCTTGTAGAAGGTAGAGAATCTCTGGGTGCTTGAGGATGGCAGTGCACCCTGCTCTGCTCCGGTTCCCATCTCTCCTTGCAGCTCTAAATGGCAGGCAATTGGGAAATAATAAAGGCATTAGAGACCATTGATCACGATAGATAGCCCTGCCCAGGTTTCGGCCACCCTCTTGAATCCTTAACTTTCTGTGTCTTCGTAGAAGGTAGAGAATCTCTGGATTTCTGGCTGAGGATGGCACTGTGCCATGGTCTGCTCCTCTCCTTTTCGGGGCCTGTGGCTGTATGAGAGACGATAAAAACAATGGGGCATGCACCGTGACTCACCACGGACCACCCCTGCCCAGCTCACTACCAGACTCTTGAATCCTTACCTTTGTGGCCGTATTCTCGCACAAGGTAGAGAATCTCTGGGTGCTTGAGGATGGCAGTGCACCCTGCTCTGCTCCGGTTCCCATCTCTCCTTGCAGCTCTAAATGGCAGGCAATTGGGAAAAAATAAAGGCATTAGAGACCATCCGTTCACGAAGGACACCCCTGCCCAGGTTTCGGCCACACTCTTGAATCCTTAACTTTCTGTGTCTTCGTAGAAGGGAGAGAAGCTCTGGATTTCTGGCTGAGGATGGCACTGTGCCATGGTCTGCTCCTCTCCTTTTCGGGGCCTGTGGCTGTATGAGAGAGAATAAAACCAATGGGGCATGCACCCTGACTCACCACTGACCACCCCTGCCCAGGTCTCTGCCACACTCTTGAATCCCTAACTTTTTGTCTGCGTCCTTTTCAAAGGTAGAGAATCGCTGTGATTCAAGATGGGAGTTTGTCATGGTCTGGGCCTGCAACTGTAAGAGACAGGATAACAAACAGGAGGTCAGCCATGCTCACTCACCACGGACCACCCCTGCCCAGGTCTCTGCCACCCTCTTGAATCCTTAACTTGGTGCCAGTGTTCTTATGGAAGGTAGAGAATCCCTGGGTGCTTGAGGATGGCAGTGCACCCTGCTCTGCTCCGGTTCCCATCTCTCCTTGCAGCTCTAAATGGCAGGCAATTGGGAAATAATAAAGGCATTAGAGACCATTGATCACGATAGATAGCCCTGCCCAGGTTTCGGCCACACTCTTGAATCCTTAACTTTCTGTGTCTTCGTAGAAGGTAGAGAAGCTCTGGATTTCTGGCTGAGGATGGCACTGTGCCATGGTCTGCTCCTCTCCTTTTCGGGGCCTGTGGCTGTATGAGAGAGAATAAAAACAATGGGGCATGCACCCTGACTCACCACGGACCACCCCTGCCCAGGTCTCTGCCACACTCTTGAATCCCTAACTTTTTGTCTGCGTCCTTTTCAAAGGTAGAGAATCGCTGTGATTCAAGATGGGAGTTTGTCATGGTCTGGGCCTGCAACTGTAAGAGACAGGATAACAAACAGGAGGTCAGCCATGTTCACTCACCATGGACCACCCCTGCCCAGGTCTCTGCCACTCTCTTGAATCCTTAACTTGGTGCCAGTGTTCTTATGGAAGGTAGAGAATCTCTGGGTGCTTGAGGATGGCAGTGCACCCTGCTCTGCTCCGGTTCCCATCTCTCCTTGCAGCTCTAAATGGCAGGCAATTGGGAAAAAATAAAGGCATTAGAGACCATCCGTTCACGAAGGACACCCCTGCCCAGGTTTCGGCCACCCTCTTGAATCCTTAACTTTCTGTGTCATCGTAGAAGGTAGAGAAGCTCTGGATTTCTGGCTGAGGATGGCACTGTGCCATGGTCTGCTCCTCTCCTTTTCGGGGCCTGTGGCTGTATGAGAGAGAATAAAACCAATGGGGCATGCACCCTGACTCACCACGGACCACCCCTGCCCAGGTCTCTGCCACACTCTTGAATCCTTACATTTGTGGCCGTGTTCTTGCAGAAGGTAGAGAATCTCTGGGTGCTTGAGGATGGCAGTGCACCCTGCTCTGCTCCGGTTCCCATCTGTCCTTGCAGCTCTAAATGGCAGGCAATTGGGAAATAATAAAGGCATTAGAGACCATTGATCACGATAGATAGCCCTGCCCAGGTTTCGGCCACCCTCTTGAATCCTTAACTTTCTGTGTCTTCGTAGAAGGTAGAGAATCTCTGGATTTCTGGCTGAGGATGGCACTGTGCCATGGTCTGCTCCTCTCCTTTTCGGGGCCTGTGGCTGTATGAGAGAGGATAAAAACAATGGGGCATGCACCGTGACTCACCACTGACCACCCCTGCCCAGGTCACTACCAGACTCTTGAATCCTTACCTTTGTGGCCGTATTCTCGCACAAGGTAGAGAATCTCTGGGTGCTTGAGGATGGCAGTGCACCCTGCTCTGCTCCGGTTCCCATCTCTCCTTGCAGCTCTAAATGGCAGGCAATTGGGAATAAATAAAGGCATTAGAGACCATCCGTTCACGAAGGACACGCCTGCCCAGGTTTCGGCCACCCTCTTGAATCCTTAACTTTCTGTGTCATCGTAGAAGGTAGAGAAGCTCTGGATTTCTGGCTGAGGATGGCACTGTGCCATGGTCTGCTCCTCTCCTTTTCGGGGCCTGTGGCTGTATGAGAGAGAATAAAACCAATGGGGCATGCACCCTGACTCACCACGGACCACCCCTGCCCAGGTCTCTGCCACACTCTTGAAT
This sequence comes from Numenius arquata, assembly GCF_964106895.1. NCBI lineage: Eukaryota > Metazoa > Chordata > Aves > Charadriiformes > Scolopacidae > Numenius > Numenius arquata. Next base: position 57,398,263 of record NC_133616.1, on the reverse strand, counting down.
CCTTACCTTTGTGGCCGTGTTCTCGCACAAGGTAGAGAATCTCTGGGTGCTTGAGGATGGCAGTGCACCCTGCTCTGCTCTGGTTCCCATCTGTCCTTGCAGCTCTAAATGGCAGGCAATTGGCAAATAATAAAGGCATTAGAGACCATTGATCACGATAGATAGCCCTGCCCAGGTTTCGGTCACACTCTTGAATCCTTAACTTTCTGTGTCTTCGTAGAAGGTAGAGAAGCTCTGGATTTCTGGCTGAGGATGGCACTGTGCCATGGTCTGCTCCTCTCCTTTTCGAGGCCTGTGGCTGTATGAGAGAGAATAAAACCAATGGGGCATGCACCCTGACTCACCACGGACCACCCCTGCCCAGGTCTCTGCCACACTCTTGAATCCTTGCCTTTGTGTCCGCGTTCTTGTAGAAGGTAGAGAATCTCTGGGTGCTTGAGGATGGCAGTGCACCCTGCTCTGCTCCGGTTCCCATCTGTCCTTGCAGCTCTAAATGGCAGGCAATTGGGAAAAATAAAGGCATTAGAGACGATCCGTTCACGAAGGACACTCCTCCCAAGTTTCGGCCACCCTCTTGAATCCTTAACTTTCTGTGTCTTCGTAGAAGGGAGAGAATCTCTGGATTTCCGGCTGAGGATGGCACTGTGCCATGGTCTGCTCCTCTCCTTTTCGGGGCCTGTGGCTATATGAGAGAGGATAAAACCAATGGGGCATGCACCCTGACTCACCATGGCCACCCCTGCCCAGGTCTCTGCCACACTCTTGAATCCTTGCCTTTGCGTCCGCGTTCTTGTAGAAGGTAGAGAATCTCTGGGTGCTTGAGGATGGCAGTGCACCCTGCTCTGCTCCGGTTCCCATCTGTCCTTGCAGCTCTAAATGGCAGGCAATTGGGAAATAATAAAGGCATTAGAGACCATTGATCACGATAGATAGCCCTGCCCAGGTTTCGGCCACCCTCTTGAATCCTTAACTTTCTGTGTCTTCGTAGAAGGTAGAGAATCTCTGGATTTCTGGCTGAGGATGGCACTGTGCCATGGTCTGCTCCTCTCCTTTTCGGGGCCTGTGGCTGTATGAGAGAGGATAAAAACAATGGGGCATGCACCGTGACTCACCACTGACCACCCCTGCCCAGGTCACTACCAGACTCTTGAATCCTTACCTTTGTGGCCGTATTCTCGCACAAGGTAGAGAATCTCTGGGTGCTTGAGGATGGCAGTGCACCCTGCTCTGCTCCGGTTCCCATCTCTCCTTGCAGCTCTAAATGGCAGGCAATTGGGAATAAATAAAGGCATTAGAGACCATCCGTTCACGAAGGACACGCCTGCCCAGGTTTCGGCCACCCTCTTGAATCCTTAACTTTCTGTGTCATCGTAGAAGGTAGAGAAGCTCTGGATTTCTGGCTGAGGATGGCACTGTGCCATGGTCTGCTCCTCTCCTTTTCGGGGCCTGTGGCTGTATGAGAGAGAATAAAACCAATGGGGCATGCACCCTGACTCACCACGGACCACCCCTGCCCAGGTCTCTGCCACACTCTTGAATCCTTACATTTGTGGCCGTGTTCTTGCAGAAGGTAGAGAATCTCTGGGTGCTTGAGGATGGCAGTGCACCCTGCTCTGCTCCGGTTCCCATCTCTCCTTGCAGCTCTAAATGGCAGGCAATTGGCAAATAATAAAGGCATTAGAGACCATTGATCACGATAGATAGCCCTGCCCAGGTTTCGGTCACACTCTTGAATCCTTAACTTTCTGTGTCTTCGTAGAAGGTAGAGAAGCTCTGGATTTCTGGCTGAGGATGGCACTGTGCCATGGTCTGCTCCTCTCCTTTTCGAGGCCTGTGGCTGTATGAGAGAGAATAAAACCAATGGGGCATGCACCCTGACTCACCACGGACCACCCCTGCCCAGGTCTCTGCCACACTCTTGAATCCTTGCCTTTGTGTCCGCGTTCTTGTAGAAGGTAGAGAATCTCTGGGTGCTTGAGGATGGCAGTGCACCCTGCTCTGCTCCGGTTCCCATCTCTCCTTGCAGCTCTAAATGGCAGGCAATTGGGAATAAATAAAGGCATTAGAGACCATCCGTCACGAAGGACACACCTGCCCAGGTTTCGGCCACACTCTTGAATCCTTAACTTTCTGTGTCATCGTAGAAGGGAGAGAAGCTCTGGATTTCTGGCTGAGGATGGCACTGTGCCATGGTCTGCTCCTCTCCTTTTCGGGGCCTGTGGCTGTATGAGAGAGAATAAAAACAATGGGGCATGCACCCTGACTCACCACGGACCACCCCTGCCCAGGTCTCTGCCACACTCTTGAATCCTTACCTTTGTGGCCGTGTTCTCGCACAAGGTAGAGAATCTCTGGGTGCTTGAGGATGGCAGTGCACCCTGCTCTGCTCCGGTTCCCATCTCTCCTTGCAGCTCTAAATGGCAGGCAATTGGGAAATAATAAAGGCATTAGAGACGATCCGTTCACGAAGGACACTCCTGCCCAGGTTTCGGCCACCCTCTTGAATCCTTAACTTTCTGTGTCTTCGTAGAAGGTAGAGAATCTCTGGATTTCTGGCTGAGGATGGCACTGTGCCATGGTCTGCTCCTCTCCTTTTCGAGGCCTGTGGCTGTATGAGAGAGAATAAAAACAATGGGGCATGCACCCTTACTCACCACGGACCACCCCTGCCCAGGTCACTGCCAGACTCTTGAATCCTTACATTTGTGGCCGTGTTCTTGCAGAAGGTAGAGAATCTCTGGGTGCTTGAGGATGGCAGTGCACCCTGCTCTGCTCCGGTTCCCATCTGTCCTTGCAGCTCTAAATGGCAGGCAATTGGGAAATAATAAAGGCATTAGAGACCATTGATCACGATAGATAGCCCTGCCCAGGTTTCGGCCACCCTCTTGAATCCTTAACTTTCTGTGTCTTCGTAGAAGGTAGAGAATCTCTGGATTTCTGGCTGAGGATGGCACTGTGCCATGGTCTGCTCCTCTCCTTTTCGGGGCCTGTGGCTGTATGAGAGAGGATAAAAACAATGGGGCATGCACCGTGACTCACCACTGACCACCCCTGCCCAGGTCACTACCAGACTCTTGAATCCTTACCTTTGTGGCCGTATTCTCGCACAAGGTAGAGAATCTCTGGGTGCTTGAGGATGGCAGTGCACCCTGCTCTGCTCCGGTTCCCATCTCTCCTTGCAGCTCTAAATGGCAGGCAATTGGGAATAAATAAAGGCATTAGAGACCATCCGTTCACGAAGGACACGCCTGCCCAGGTTTCGGCCACCCTCTTGAATCCTTAACTTTCTGTGTCATCGTAGAAGGTAGAGAAGCTCTGGATTTCTGGCTGAGGATGGCACTGTGCCATGGTCTGCTCCTCTCCTTTTCGGGGCCTGTGGCTGTATGAGAGAGAATAAAACCAATGGGGCATGCACCCTGACTCACCACGGACCACCCCTGCCCAGGTCTCTGCCACACTCTTGAATCCTTGCCTTTGTGGCCGTGTTCTTGCAGAAGGTAGAGAATCTCTGGGTGCTTGAGGATGGCAGTGCACCCTGCTCTGCTCCGGTTCCCATCTCTCCTTGCAGCTCTAAATGGCAGGCAATTGGCAAATAATAAAGGCATTAGAGACCATTGATCACGATAGATAGCCCTGCCCAGGTTTCGGTCACACTCTTGAATCCTTAACTTTCTGTGTCTTCGTAGAAGGTAGAGAAGCTCTGGATTTCTGGCTGAGGATGGCACTGTGCCATGGTCTGCTCCTCTCCTTTTCGAGGCCTGTGGCTGTATGAGAGAGAATAAAACCAATGGGGCATGCACCCTGACTCACCACGGACCACCCCTGCCCAGGTCTCTGCCACACTCTTGAATCCTTGCATTTGTGTCCGCGTTCTTGTAGAAGGTAGAGAATCTCTGGGTGCTTGAGGATGGCAGTGCACCCTGCTCTGCTCCGGTTCCCATCTCTCCTTGCAGCTCTAAATGGCAGGCAATTGGGAATAAATAAAGGCATTAGAGACCATCCGTCACGAAGGACACGCCTGCCCAGGTTTCGGCCACACTCTTGAATCCTTAACTTTCTGTGTCATCGTAGAAGGGAGAGAAGCTCTGGATTTCTGGCTGAGGATGGCACTGTGCCATGGTCTGCTCCTCTCCTTTTCGGGGCCTGTGGCTGTATGAGAGAGAATAAAAACAATGGGGCATGCACCCTGACTCACCACGGACCACCCCTGCCCAGGTCTCTGCCACACTCTTGAATCCTTACCTTTGTGGCCGTGTTCTCGCACAAGGTAGAGAATCTCTGGGTGCTTGAGGATGGCAGTGCACCCTGCTCTGCTCCGGTTCCCATCTCTCCTTGCAGCTCTAAATGGCAGGCAATTGGGAAATAATAAAGGCATTAGAGACGATCCGTTCACGAAGGACACTCCTGCCCAGGTTTCGGCCACCCTCTTGAATCCTTAACTTTCTGTGTCTTCGTAGAAGGTAGAGAATCTCTGGATTTCTGGCTGAGGATGGCACTGTGCCATGGTCTGCTCCTCTCCTTTTCGAGGCCTGTGGCTGTATGAGAGAGAATAAAAACAATGGGGCATGCACCCTTACTCACCACGGACCACCCCTGCCCAGGTCACTGCCAGACTCTTGAATCCTTACATTTGTGGCCGTGTTCTTGCAGAAGGTAGAGAATCTCTGGGTGCTTGAGGATGGCAGTGCACCCTGCTCTGCTCCGGTTCCCATCTGTCCTTGCAGCTCTAAATGGCAGGCAATTGGGAAATAATAAAGGCATTAGAGACCATTGATCACGATAGATAGCCCTGCCCAGGTTTCGGCCACCCTCTTGAATCCTTAACTTTCTGTGTCTTCGTAGAAGGTAGAGAATCTCTGGATTTCTGGCTGAGGATGGCACTGTGCCATGGTCTGCTCCTCTCCTTTTCGGGGCCTGTGGCTCTATGAGAGAGGATAAAAACAATGGGGCATGCACCGTGACTCACCACTGACCACCCCTGCCCAGGTCACTACCAGACTCTTGAATCCTTACCTTTGTGGCCGTATTCTCGCACAAGGTAGAGAATCTCTGGGTGCTTGAGGATGGCAGTGCACCCTGCTCTGCTCCGGTTCCCATCTCTCCTTGCAGCTCTAAATGGCAGGCAATTGGGAATAAATAAAGGCATTAGAGACCATCCGTTCACGAAGGACACGCCTGCCCAGGTTTCGGCCACCCTCTTGAATCCTTAACTTTCTGTGTCATCGTAGAAGGTAGAGAAGCTCTGGATTTCTGGCTGAGGATGGCACTGTGCCATGGTCTGCTCCTCTCCTTTTCGGGGCCTGTGGCTGTATGAGAGAGAATAAAACCAATGGGGCATGCACCCTGACTCACCACGGACCACCCCTGCCCAGGTCTCTGCCACACTCTTGAATCCTTGCCTTTGTGGCCGTGTTCTTGCAGAAGGTAGAGAATCTCTGGGTGCTTGAGGATGGCAGTGCACCCTGCTCTGCTCCGGTTCCCATCTCTCCTTGCAGCTCTAAATGGCAGGCAATTGGCAAATAATAAAGGCATTAGAGACCATTGATCACGATAGATAGCCCTGCCCAGGTTTCGGCCACCCTCTTGAATCCTTAACTTTCTGTGTCTTCGTAGAAGGTAGAGAAGCTCTGGATTTCTGGCTGAGGATGGCACTGTGCCATGGTCTGCTCCTCTCCTTTTCGAGGCCTGTGGCTGTATGAGAGAGAATAAAACCAATGGGGCATGCACCCTGACTCACCACGGACCACCCCTGCCCAGGTCTCTGCCACACTCTTGAATCCTTGCCTTTGTGTCCGCGTTCTTGTAGAAGGTAGAGAATCTCTGGGTGCTTGAGGATGGCAGTGCACCCTGCTCTGCTCCGGTTCCCATCTCTCCTTGCAGCTCTAAATGGCAGGCAATTGGGAAAAATAAAGGCATTAGAGACGATCCGTTCACGAAGGACACTCCTCCCAAGTTTCGGCCACCCTCTTGAATCCTTAACTTTCTGTGTCTTCGTAGAAGGTAGAGAATCTCTGGATTTCCGGCTGAGGATGGCACTGTGCCATGGTCTGCTCCTCTCCTTTTCGGGGCCTGTGGCTGTATGAGAGAGGATAAAACCAATGGGGCATGCACCCTGACTCACCATGGCCACCCCTGCCCAGGTCTCTGCTACAATCTTGAATCCTTGCCTTTGTGTCCGCGTTCTTGTAGAAGGTAGAGAATCTCTGGGTGCTTGAGGATGGCAGTGCACCCTGCTCTGCTCCGGTTCCCATCTGTCCTTGCAGCTCTAAATGGCAGGCAATTGGGAAATAATAAAGGCATTAGAGACCATTGATCACGATAGATAGCCCTGCCCAGGTTTCGGCCACCCTCTTGAATCCTTAACTTTCTGTGTCTTCGTAGAAGGTAGAGAATCTCTGGATTTCTGGCTGAGGATGGCACTGTGCCATGGTCTGCTCCTCTCCTTTTCGGGGCCTGTGGCTGTATGAGAGAGGATAAAAACAATGGGGCATGCACCGTGACTCACCACTGACCACCCCTGCCCAGGTCACTACCAGACTCTTGAATCCTTACCTTTGTGGCCGTATTCTCGCACAAGGTAGAGAATCTCTGGGTGCTTGAGGATGGCAGTGCACCCTGCTCTGCTCCGGTTCCCATCTCTCCTTGCAGCTCTAAATGGCAGGCAATTGGGAATAAATAAAGGCATTAGAGACCATCCGTTCACGAAGGACACGCCTGCCCAGGTTTCGGCCACCCTCTTGAATCCTTAACTTTCTGTGTCATCGTAGAAGGTAGAGAAGCTCTGGATTTCTGGCTGAGGATGGCACTGTGCCATGGTCTGCTCCTCTCCTTTTCGGGGCCTGTGGCTGTATGAGAGAGAATAAAACCAATGGGGCATGCACCCTGACTCACCACGGACCACCCCTGCCCAGGTCTCTGCCACACTCTTGAATCCTTACATTTGTGGCCGTGTTCTTGCAGAAGGTAGAGAATCTCTGGGTGCTTGAGGATGGCAGTGCACCCTGCTCTGCTCCGGTTCCCATCTCTCCTTGCAGCTCTAAATGGCAGGCAATTGGCAAATAATAAAGGCATTAGAGACCATTGATCACGATAGATAGCCCTGCCCAGGTTTCGGTCACACTCTTGAATCCTTAACTTTCTGTGTCTTCCTAGAAGGTAGAGAAGCTCTGGATTTCTGGCTGAGGATGGCACTGTGCCATGGTCTGCTCCTCTCCTTTTCGAGGCCTGTGGCTGTATGAGAGAGAATAAAACCAATGGGGCATGCACCCTGACTCACCACGGACCACCCCTGCCCAGGTCTCTTCCACACTCTTGAATCCTTACATTTGTGTCCGCGTTCTTGTAGAAGGTAGAGAATCTCTGGGTGCTTGAGGATGGCAGTGCACCCTGCTCTGCTCCGGTTCCCATCTCTCCTTGCAGCTCTAAATGGCAGGCAATTGGGAATAAATAAAGGCATTAGAGACCATCCGTCACGAAGGACACGCCTGCCCAGGTTTCGGCCACCCTCTTGAATCCTTAACTTTCTGTGTCATCGTAGAAGGTAGAGAAGCTCTGGATTTCTGGCTGAGGATGGCACTGTGCCATGGTCTGCTCCTCTCCTTTTCGGGGCCTGTGGCTGTATGAGAGAGAATAAAACCAATGGGGCATGCACCCTGACTCACCACGGACCACCCCTGCCCAGGTCTCTGCCACACTCTTGAATCCTTACATTTGTGGCCGTGTTCTTGCAGAAGGTAGAGAATCTCTGGGTGCTTGAGGATGGCAGTGCACCCTGCTCTGCTCCGGTTCCCATCTCTCCTTGCAGCTCTAAATGGCAGACAATTGGGAAAAATAAAGGCATTAGAGACGATCCGTTCACGAAGGACACTCCTGCCCAGGTTTCGGCCACCCTCTTGAATCCTTAACTTTCTGTGTCTTCGTAGAAGGTAGAGAATCTCTGGATTTCTGGCTGAGGATGGCACTGTGCCATGGTCTGCTACTCTCCTTTTCAAGGCCTGTGGCTGTATGAGAGAGGATAAAACCAATGGGCCATGCACCCTGACTCACCACGGCCACCCCTGCCCAGGTCTCTGCCACACTCTTGAATCCTTGCCTTTGTGTCCGCGTTCTTGTAGAAGGTAGAGAATCTCTGGGTGCTTGAGGATGGCAGTGCACCCTGCTCTGCTCCGGTTCCCATCTCTCCTTGCAGCTCTAAATGGCAGGCAATTGGGAAAAATAAAGGCATTAGAGACGATCCGTTCACGAAGGACACTCCTCCCAAGTTTCGGCCACCCTCTTGAATCCTTAACTTTCTGTGTCTTCGTAGAAGGGAGAGAATCTCTGGATTTCCGGCTGAGGATGGCACTGTGCCATGGTCTGCTCCTCTCCTTTTCGGGGCCTGTGGCTGTATGAGAGAGGATAAAACCAATGGGGCATGCACCCTGACTCACCACGGACCACCCCTGCCCAGGTCTCTGCCACACTCTTGAATCCTTGCCTTTGTGGCCGTGTTCTTGCAGAAGGTAGAGAATCTCTGGGTGCTTGAGGATGGCAGTGCACCCTGCTCTGCTCCGGTTCCCATCTCTCCTTGCAGCTCTAAATGGCAGGCAATTGGCAAATAATAAAGGCATTAGAGACCATTGATCACGATAGATAGCCCTGCCCAGGTTTCGGCCACCCTCTTGAATCCTTAACTTTCTGTGTCTTCGTAGAAGGTAGAGAATCTCTGGATTTCTGGCTGAGGATGGCACTGTGCCATGGTCTGCTCCTCTCCTTTTCGGGGCCTGTGGCTGTATGAGAGAGGATAAAAACAATGGGGCATGCACCGTGACTCACCACTGACCACCCCTGCCCAGGTCACTACCAGACTCTTGAATCCTTACCTTTGTGGCCGTATTCTCGCACAAGGTAGAGAATCTCTGGGTGCTTGAGGATGGCAGTGCACCCTGCTCTGCTCCGGTTCCCATCTCTCCTTGCAGCTCTAAATGGCAGGCAATTGGGAATAAATAAAGGCATTAGAGACCATCCGTTCACGAAGGACACGCCTGCCCAGGTTTCGGCCACCCTCTTGAATCCTTAACTTTCTGTGTCTTCGTAGAAGGTAGAGAATCTCTGGATTTCTGGCTGAGGATGGCACTGTGCCATGGTCTGCTACTCTCCTTTTCAAGGCCTGTGGCTGTATGAGAGAGGATAAAACCAATGGGCCATGCACCCTGACTCACCACGGCCACCCCTGCCCAGGTCTCTGCCACACTCTTGAATCCTTGCCTTTGTGTCCATGTTCTTGTAGAAGGTAGAGAATCTCTGGGTGCTTGAGGATGGCAGTGCACCCTGCTCTGCTCCGGTTCCCATCTCTCCTTGCAGCTCTAAATGGCAGGCAATTGGCAAATAATAAAGGCATTAGAGACCATTGATCACGATAGATAGCCCTGCCCAGGTTTCGGTCACACTCTTGAATCCTTAACTTTCTGTGTCTTCGTAGAAGGTAGAGAAGCTCTGGATTTCTGGCTGAGGATGGCACTGTGCCATGGTCTGCTCCTCTCCTTTTCGAGGCCTGTGGCTGTATGAGAGAGAATAAAACCAATGGGGCATGCACCCTGACTCACCACGGACCACCCCTGCCCAGGTCTCTGCCACACTCTTGAATCCTTGCCTTTGTGTCCGCGTTCTTGTAGAAGGTAGAGAATCTCTGGGTGCTTGAGGATGGCAGTGCACCCTGCTCTGCTCCGGTTCCCATCTCTCCTTGCAGCTCTAAATGGCAGGCAATTGGGAAAAAATAAAGGCATTAGAGACCATTGATCACGATAGATAGCCCTGCCCAGGTTTCGGCCACCCTCTTGAATCCTTAACTTTCTGTGTCTTCGTAAAAGGTAGAGAATCTCTGGATTTCTGGCTGAGGATGGCACTGTGCCATGGTCTGCTCCTCTCCTTTTCGGGGCCTGTGGCTGTATGAGAGAGAATAAAAACAATGGGGCATGCACCCTGACTCACCACGGACCACCCCTGCCCAGGTCTCTGCCACACTCTTGAATCCTTGCATTTGTGTCCATGTTCTTGTAGAAGGTAGAGAATCTCTGGGTGCTTGAGGATGGCAGTGCACCCTGCTCTGCTCCGGTTCCCATCTCTCCTTGCAGCTCTAAATGGCAGGCAATTGGGAAAAAACATAGGCATTAGAGACCATCCGTCACGAAGGACACTCCTGCCCAGGTTTCGGCCACCCTCTTGAATCCTTAACTTTCTGTGTCTTCGTAGAAGGTAGAGAATCTCTGGATTTCTGGCTGAGGATGGCACTGTGCCATGGTCTGCTCCTCTCCTTTTCGGGGCCTGTGGCTGTATGAGAGAGGATAAAACCAATGGGGCATGCACCCTGACTCACCACGGCCACCCCTGCCCAGGTCTCTGCCACAATCTTGAATCCTTGCCTTTGCGTCCGCGTTTTGTAGAAGGTAGAGAATCTCTGGGTGCTTGAGGATGGCAGTGCACCCTGCTCTGCTCCGGTTCCCATCTCTCCTTGCAGCTCTAAATGGCAGGCAATTGGGAAATAATAAAGGCATTAGAGACGATCCGTTCACGAAGGACACTCCTGCCCAGGTTTCGGCCACCCTCTTGAATCCTTAACTTTCTGTGTCTTCGTAGAAGGTAGAGAATCTCTGGATTTCTGGCTGAGGATGGCACTGTGCCATGGTCTGCTCCTCTCCTTTTCGAGGCCTGTGGCTGTATGAGAGAGAATAAAAACAATGGGGCATGCACCCTTACTCACCACGGACCACCCCTGCCCAGGTCACTGCCAGACTCTTGAATCCTTACATTTGTGGCCGTGTTCTTGCAGAAGGTAGAGAATCTCTGGGTGCTTGAGGATGGCAGTGCACCCTGCTCTGCTCCGGTTCCCATCTGTCCTTGCAGCTCTAAATGGCAGGCAATTGGGAAATAATAAAGGCATTAGAGACCATTGATCACGATAGATAGCCCTGCCCAGGTTTCGGCCACCCTCTTGAATCCTTAACTTTCTGTGTCTTCGTAGAAGGTAGAGAATCTCTGGATTTCTGGCTGAGGATGGCACTGTGCCATGGTCTGCTCCTCTCCTTTTCGGGGCCTGTGGCTCTATGAGAGAGGATAAAAACAATGGGGCATGCACCGTGACTCACCACTGACCACCCCTGCCCAGGTCACTACCAGACTCTTGAATCCTTACCTTTGTGGCCGTATTCTCGCACAAGGTAGAGAATCTCTGGGTGCTTGAGGATGGCAGTGCACCCTGCTCTGCTCCGGTTCCCATCTCTCCTTGCAGCTCTAAATGGCAGGCAATTGGGAATAAATAAAGGCATTAGAGACCATCCGTTCACGAAGGACACGCCTGCCCAGGTTTCGGCCACCCTCTTGAATCCTTAACTTTCTGTGTCATCGTAGAAGGTAGAGAAGCTCTGGATTTCTGGCTGAGGATGGCACTGTGCCATGGTCTGCTCCTCTCCTTTTCGGGGCCTGTGGCTGTATGAGAGAGAATAAAACCAATGGGGCATGCACCCTGACTCACCACGGACCACCCCTGCCCAGGTCTCTGCCACACTCTTGAATCCTTGCCTTTGTGGCCGTGTTCTTGCAGAAGGTAGAGAATCTCTGGGTGCTTGAGGATGGCAGTGCACCCTGCTCTGCTCCGGTTCCCATCTCTCCTTGCAGCTCTAAATGGCAGGCAATTGGCAAATAATAAAGGCATTAGAGACCATTGATCACGATAGATAGCCCTGCCCAGGTTTCGGCCACCCTCTTGAATCCTTAACTTTCTGTGTCTTCGTAGAAGGTAGAGAAGCTCTGGATTTCTGGCTGAGGATGGCACTGTGCCATGGTCTGCTCCTCTCCTTTTCGAGGCCTGTGGCTGTATGAGAGAGAATAAAACCAATGGGGCATGCACCCTGACTCACCACGGACCACCCCTGCCCAGGTCTCTGCCACACTCTTGAATCCTTGCCTTTGTGTCCGCGTTCTTGTAGAAGGTAGAGAATCTCTGGGTGCTTGAGGATGGCAGTGCACCCTGCTCTGCTCCGGTTCCCATCTCTCCTTGCAGCTCTAAATGGCAGGCAATTGGGAAAAATAAAGGCATTAGAGACGATCCGTTCACGAAGGACACTCCTCCCAAGTTTCGGCCACCCTCTTGAATCCTTAACTTTCTGTGTCTTCGTAGAAGGTAGAGAATCTCTGGATTTCCGGCTGAGGATGGCACTGTGCCATGGTCTGCTCCTCTCCTTTTCGGGGCCTGTGGCTGTATGAGAGAGGATAAAACCAATGGGGCATGCACCCTGACTCACCATGGCCACCCCTGCCCAGGTCTCTGCTACAATCTTGAATCCTTGCCTTTGTGTCCGCGTTCTTGTAGAAGGTAGAGAATCTCTGGGTGCTTGAGGATGGCAGTGCACCCTGCTCTGCTCCGGTTCCCATCTGTCCTTGCAGCTCTAAATGGCAGGCAATTGGGAAATAATAAAGGCATTAGAGACCATTGATCACGATAGATAGCCCTGCCCAGGTTTCGGCCACCCTCTTGAATCCTTAACTTTCTGTGTCTTCGTAGAAGGTAGAGAATCTCTGGATTTCTGGCTGAGGATGGCACTGTGCCATGGTCTGCTCCTCTCCTTTTCGGGGCCTGTGGCTGTATGAGAGAGGATAAAAACAATGGGGCATGCACCGTGACTCACCACTGACCACCCCTGCCCAGGTCACTACCAGACTCTTGAATCCTTACCTTTGTGGCCGTATTCTCGCACAAGGTAGAGAATCTCTGGGTGCTTGAGGATGGCAGTGCACCCTGCTCTGCTCCGGTTCCCATCTCTCCTTGCAGCTCTAAATGGCAGGCAATTGGGAATAAATAAAGGCATTAGAGACCATCCGTTCACGAAGGACACGCCTGCCCAGGTTTCGGCCACCCTCTTGAATCCTTAACTTTCTGTGTCATCGTAGAAGGTAGAGAAGCTCTGGATTTCTGGCTGAGGATGGCACTGTGCCATGGTCTGCTCCTCTCCTTTTCGGGGCCTGTGGCTGTATGAGAGAGAATAAAACCAATGGGGCATGCACCCTGACTCACCACGGACCACCCCTGCCCAGGTCTCTGCCACACTCTTGAATCCTTACATTTGTGGCCGTGTTCTTGCAGAAGGTAGAGAATCTCTGGGTGCTTGAGGATGGCAGTGCACCCTGCTCTGCTCCGGTTCCCATCTCTCCTTGCAGCTCTAAATGGCAGGCAATTGGCAAATAATAAAGGCATTAGAGACCATTGATCACGATAGATAGCCCTGCCCAGGTTTCGGTCACACTCTTGAATCCTTAACTTTCTGTGTCTTCCTAGAAGGTAGAGAAGCTCTGGATTTCTGGCTGAGGATGGCACTGTGCCATGGTCTGCTCCTCTCCTTTTCGAGGCCTGTGGCTGTATGAGAGAGAATAAAACCAATGGGGCATGCACCCTGACTCACCACGGACCACCCCTGCCCAGGTCTCTTCCACACTCTTGAATCCTTACATTTGTGTCCGCGTTCTTGTAGAAGGTAGAGAATCTCTGGGTGCTTGAGGATGGCAGTGCACCCTGCTCTGCTCCGGTTCCCATCTCTCCTTGCAGCTCTAAATGGCAGGCAATTGGGAATAAATAAAGGCATTAGAGACCATCCGTCACGAAGGACACGCCTGCCCAGGTTTCGGCCACCCTCTTGAATCCTTAACTTTCTGTGTCATCGTAGAAGGTAGAGAAGCTCTGGATTTCTGGCTGAGGATGGCACTGTGCCATGGTCTGCTCCTCTCCTTTTCGGGGCCTGTGGCTGTATGAGAGAGAATAAAACCAATGGGGCATGCACCCTGACTCACCACGGACCACCCCTGCCCAGGTCTCTGCCACACTCTTGAATCCTTACATTTGTGGCCGTGTTCTTGCAGAAGGTAGAGAATCTCTGGGTGCTTGAGGATGGCAGTGCACCCTGCTCTGCTCCGGTTCCCATCTCTCCTTGCAGCTCTAAATGGCAGACAATTGGGAAAAATAAAGGCATTAGAGACGATCCGTTCACGAAGGACACTCCTGCCCAGGTTTCGGCCACCCTCTTGAATCCTTAACTTTCTGTGTCTTCGTAGAAGGTAGAGAATCTCTGGATTTCTGGCTGAGGATGGCACTGTGCCATGGTCTGCTACTCTCCTTTTCAAGGCCTGTGGCTGTATGAGAGAGGATAAAACCAATGGGCCATGCACCCTGACTCACCACGGCCACCCCTGCCCAGGTCTCTGCCACACTCTTGAATCCTTGCCTTTGTGTCCGCGTTCTTGTAGAAGGTAGAGAATCTCTGGGTGCTTGAGGATGGCAGTGCACCCTGCTCTGCTCCGGTTCCCATCTCTCCTTGCAGCTCTAAATGGCAGGCAATTGGGAAAAATAAAGGCATTAGAGACGATCCGTTCACGAAGGACACTCCTCCCAAGTTTCGGCCACCCTCTTGAATCCTTAACTTTCTGTGTCTTCGTAGAAGGGAGAGAATCTCTGGATTTCCGGCTGAGGATGGCACTGTGCCATGGTCTGCTCCTCTCCTTTTCGGGGCCTGTGGCTGTATGAGAGAGGATAAAACCAATGGGGCATGCACCCTGACTCACCACGGACCACCCCTGCCCAGGTCTCTGCCACACTCTTGAATCCTTGCCTTTGTGGCCGTGTTCTTGCAGAAGGTAGAGAATCTCTGGGTGCTTGAGGATGGCAGTGCACCCTGCTCTGCTCCGGTTCCCATCTCTCCTTGCAGCTCTAAATGGCAGGCAATTGGCAAATAATAAAGGCATTAGAGACCATTGATCACGATAGATAGCCCTGCCCAGGTTTCGGCCACCCTCTTGAATCCTTAACTTTCTGTGTCTTCGTAGAAGGTAGAGAATCTCTGGATTTCTGGCTGAGGATGGCACTGTGCCATGGTCTGCTCCTCTCCTTTTCGGGGCCTGTGGCTGTATGAGAGAGGATAAAAACAATGGGGCATGCACCGTGACTCACCACTGACCACCCCTGCCCAGGTCACTACCAGACTCTTGAATCCTTACCTTTGTGGCCGTATTCTCGCACAAGGTAGAGAATCTCTGGGTGCTTGAGGATGGCAGTGCACCCTGCTCTGCTCCGGTTCCCATCTCTCCTTGCAGCTCTAAATGGCAGGCAATTGGGAATAAATAAAGGCATTAGAGACCATCCGTTCACGAAGGACACGCCTGCCCAGGTTTCGGCCACCCTCTTGAATCCTTAACTTTCTGTGTCTTCGTAGAAGGTAGAGAATCTCTGGATTTCTGGCTGAGGATGGCACTGTGCCATGGTCTGCTACTCTCCTTTTCAAGGCCTGTGGCTGTATGAGAGAGGATAAAACCAATGGGCCATGCACCCTGACTCACCACGGCCACCCCTGCCCAGGTCTCTGCCACACTCTTGAATCCTTGCCTTTGTGTCCATGTTCTTGTAGAAGGTAGAGAATCTCTGGGTGCTTGAGGATGGCAGTGCACCCTGCTCTGCTCCGGTTCCCATCTCTCCTTGCAGCTCTAAATGGCAGGCAATTGGCAAATAATAAAGGCATTAGAGACCATTGATCACGATAGATAGCCCTGCCCAGGTTTCGGTCACACTCTTGAATCCTTAACTTTCTGTGTCTTCGTAGAAGGTAGAGAAGCTCTGGATTTCTGGCTGAGGATGGCACTGTGCCATGGTCTGCTCCTCTCCTTTTCGAGGCCTGTGGCTGTATGAGAGAGAATAAAACCAATGGGGCATGCACCCTGACTCACCACGGACCACCCCTGCCCAGGTCTCTGCCACACTCTTGAATCCTTGCCTTTGTGTCCGCGTTCTTGTAGAAGGTAGAGAATCTCTGGGTGCTTGAGGATGGCAGTGCACCCTGCTCTGCTCCGGTTCCCATCTCTCCTTGCAGCTCTAAATGGCAGGCAATTGGGAAAAAATAAAGGCATTAGAGACCATTGATCACGATAGATAGCCCTGCCCAGGTTTCGGCCACCCTCTTGAATCCTTAACTTTCTGTGTCTTCGTAAAAGGTAGAGAATCTCTGGATTTCTGGCTGAGGATGGCACTGTGCCATGGTCTGCTCCTCTCCTTTTCGGGGCCTGTGGCTGTATGAGAGAGAATAAAAACAATGGGGCATGCACCCTGACTCACCACGGACCACCCCTGCCCAGGTCTCTGCCACACTCTTGAATCCTTGCATTTGTGTCCATGTTCTTGTAGAAGGTAGAGAATCTCTGGGTGCTTGAGGATGGCAGTGCACCCTGCTCTGCTCCGGTTCCCATCTCTCCTTGCAGCTCTAAATGGCAGGCAATTGGGAAAAAACATAGGCATTAGAGACCATCCGTCACGAAGGACACTCCTGCCCAGGTTTCGGCCACCCTCTTGAATCCTTAACTTTCTGTGTCTTCGTAGAAGGTAGAGAATCTCTGGATTTCTGGCTGAGGATGGCACTGTGCCATGGTCTGCTCCTCTCCTTTTCGGGGCCTGTGGCTGTATGAGAGAGGATAAAACCAATGGGGCATGCACCCTGACTCACCACGGCCACCCCTGCCCAGGTCTCTGCCACAATCTTGAATCCTTGCCTTTGCGTCCGCGTTTTGTAGAAGGTAGAGAATCTCTGGGTGCTTGAGGATGGCAGTGCACCCTGCTCTGCTCCGGTTCCCATCTCTCCTTGCAGCTCTAAATGGCAGGCAATTGGGAAAAAATAAAGGCATTAGAGACCATCCGTCACGAAGGACACGCCTGCCCAGGTTTCAGCCACCCTCTTGAATCCTTAACATTCTGTGTCTTCGTAGAAGGGAGAGAATCTCTGGATTTCTGGCTGAGGATGGCACTGTGCCATGGTCTGCTCCTCTCCTTTTCGAGGCCTGTGGCTGTATGAGAGAGAATAAAAACAATGGGGCATGCACCCTTACTCACCACGGACCACCCCTGCCCAGGTCACTGCCAGACTCTTGAATCCTTACATTTGTGGCCGTGTTCTTGCAGAAGGTAGAGAATCTCTGGGTGCTTGAGGATGGCAGTGCACCCTGCTCTGCTCCGGTTCCCATCTCTCCTTGCAGCTCTAAATGGCAGGCAATTGGGAAATAATAAAGGCATTAGAGACCATTGATCACGATAGATAGCCCTGCCCAGGTTTCGGCCACCCTCTTGAATCCTTAACTTTCTGTGTCTTCGTAGAAGGTAGAGAATCTCTGGATTTCTGGCTGAGGATGGCACTGTGCCATGGTCTGCTCCTCTCCTTTTCGGGGCCTGTGGCTGTATGAGAGAGAATAAAACCAATGGGGCATGCACCCTGACTCACCACGGACCACCCCTGCCCAGGTCTCTGCCACACTCTTGAATCCTTGCCTTTGTGTCCGCGTTCTTGTAGAAGGTAGAGAATCTCTGGGTGCTTGAGGATGGCAGTGCACTCTGCTCTGCTCCGGTTCCCATCTCTCCTTGCAGCTCTAAATGGCAGGCAATTGGGAAAAAATAAAGGCATTAGAGACCATCCGTTCACGAAGGACACCCCTGCCCAGGTTTCGGCCACCCTCTTGAATCCTTAACTTTCTGTGTCATCGTAGAAGGTAGAGAAGCTCTGGATTTCTGGCTGAGGATGGCACTGTGCCATGGTCTGCTCCTCTCCTTTTCGAGGCCTGTGGCTGTATGAGAGAGAATAAAACCAATGGGGCATGCACCCTGACTCACCACGGACCACCCCTGCCCAGGTCACTGCCAGACTCTTGAATCCTTAACTTTGTGGCCGTGTTCTCGCACAAGGTAGAGAATCTCTGGGTGCTTGAGGATGGCAGTGCACCCTGCTCTGCTCCGGTTCCCATCTCTCCTTGCAGCTCTAAATGGCAGACAATTGGGAAAAAATAAAGGCATTAGAGACCATCCGTCTCGAAGGACACCCCTGCCCAGGTTTCGGCCACCCTCTTGAATCCTTAACTTTCTGTGTCTTCGTAGAAGGTAGAGAATCTCTGGATTTCTGGCTGAGGATGGAACTGTGCCATGGTCTGCTCCTCTCCTTTTCGGGGCCTGTGGCTGTATGAGAGAGAATAAAACCAATGGGGCATGCACCCTGACTCACCACGGACCACCCCTGCCCAGGTCTCTGCCACACTCTTGAATCCCTAACTTTTTGTCTGCGTCCTTTTCAAAGGTAGAGAATCGCTGTGATTCAAGATGGGAGTTTGTCATGGTCTGGGCCTGCAACTGTAAGAGACAGGATAACAAACAGGAGGTCAGCCATGCTCACTCACCATGGACCACCCCTGCCCAGGTCTCTGCCACCCTCTTGAATCCTTAACTTGGTGCCAGTGTTCTTATGGAAGGTAGAGAATCTCTGGGTGCTTGAGGATGGCAGTGCACCCTGCTCTGCTCCGGTTCCCATCTCTCCTTGCAGCTCTAAATGGCAGGCAATTGGGAAAAAATAAAGGCATTAGAGACCATCCGTCACGAAGGACACGCCTGCCCAGGTTTTGGCCACACTCTTGAATCCTTAACTTTCTGTGTCTTCGTAGAAGGGAGAGAAGCTCTGGATTTCTGGCTGAGGATGGCACTGTGCCATGGTCTGCTCCTCTCCTTTTCGGGGCCTGTGGCTGTATGAGAGAGAATAAAACCAATGGGGCATGCACCCTGACTCACCACGGACCACCCCTGCCCAGGTCTCTGCCACACTCTTGAATCCTTACCTTTGTGGCCGTGTTCTTGCAGAAGGTAGAGAATCTCTGGGTGCTTGAGGATGGCAGTGCACCCTGCTCTGCTCCGGTTCCCATCTGTCCTTGCAGCTCTAAATGGCAGGCAATTGGGAAATAATAAAGGCATTAGAGACCATTGATCACGATAGATAGCCCTGCCCAGGTTTCGGCCACACTCTTGAATCCTTAACTTTCTGTGTCTTCGTAGAAGGTAGAGAATCTCTGGATTTCTGGCTGAGGATGGCACTGTGCCATGGTCTGCTCCTCTCCTTTTCGGGGCCTGTGGCTGTATGAGAGAGGATAAAAACAATGGGGCATGCACCGTGACTCACCACGGCCACCCCTGCCCAGGTCTCTGCCACAATCTTGAATCCTTGCCTTTGTGTCCGCGTTCTTGTAGAAGGTAGAGAATCTCTGGGTGCTTGAGGATGGCAGTGCACCCTGCTCTGCTCCGGTTCCCATCTCTCCTTGCAGCTCTAAATGGCAGGCAATTGGGAAAAAATAAAGGCATTAGAGACCATTGATCACGATAGATAGCCCTGCCCAGGTTTCGGCCACCCTCTTGAATCCTTAACTTTCTGTGTCTTCGTAGAAGGTAGAGAATCTCTGGATTTCTGGCTGAGGATGGCACTGTGCCATGGTCTGCTCCTCTCCTTTTCGGGGCCTGTGGCTGTATGAGAGAGAATAAAAACAATGGGGCATGCACCCTGACTCACCACGGACCACCCCTGCCCAGGTCTCTGCCACACTCTTGAATCCTTGCATTTGTGTCCATGTTCTTGTAGAAGGTAGAGAATCTCTGGGTGCTTGAGGATGGCAGTGCACCCTGCTCTGCTCCGGTTCCCATCTCTCCTTGCAGCTCTAAATGGCAGGCAATTGGGAAAAAACATAGGCATTAGAGACCATCCGTCACGAAGGACACTCCTGCCCAGGTTTCGGCCACACTCTTGAATCCTTAACTTTCTGTGTCTTCGTAGAAGGTAGAGAATCTCTGGATTTCTGGCTGAGGATGGCACTGTGCCATGGTCTGCTCCTCTCCTTTTCGGGGCCTGTGGCTGTATGAGAGAGGATAAAACCAATGGGGCATGCACCCTGACTCACCACGGCCACCCCTGCCCAGGTCTCTGCCACAATCTTGAATCCTTGCCTTTGCGTCCGCGTTTTGTAGAAGGTAGAGAATCTCTGGGTGCTTGAGGATGGCAGTGCACCCTGCTCTGCTCCGGTTCCCATCTCTCCTTGCAGCTCTAAATGGCAGGCAATTGGGAAAAAATAAAGGCATTAGAGACCATCCGTCACGAAGGACACGCCTGCCCAGGTTTCAGCCACCCTCTTGAATCCTTAACATTCTGTGTCTTCGTAGAAGGGAGAGAATCTCTGGATTTCTGGCTGAGGATGGCACTGTGCCATGGTCTGCTCCTCTCCTTTTCGAGGCCTGTGGCTGTATGAGAGAGAATAAAAACAATGGGGCATGCACCCTTACTCACCACGGACCACCCCTGCCCAGGTCACTGCCAGACTCTTGAATCCTTACATTTGTGGCCGTGTTCTTGCAGAAGGTAGAGAATCTCTGGGTGCTTGAGGATGGCAGTGCACCCTGCTCTGCTCCGGTTCCCATCTCTCCTTGCAGCTCTAAATGGCAGGCAATTGGGAAAAAATAAAGGCATTAGAGACCATCCGTTCACGAAGGACACCCCTGCCCAGGTTTCGGCCACCCTCTTGAATCCTTAACTTTCTGTGTCATCGTAGAAGGTAGAGAAGCTCTGGATTTCTGGCTGAGGATGGCACTGTGCCATGGTCTGCTCCTCTCCTTTTCGAGGCCTGTGGCTGTATGAGAGAGAATAAAACCAATGGGGCATGCACCCTGACTCACCACGGACCACCCCTGCCCAGGTCACTGCCAGACTCTTGAATCCTTAACTTTGTGGCCGTGTTCTCGCACAAGGTAGAGAATCTCTGGGTGCTTGAGGATGGCAGTGCACCCTGCTCTGCTCCGGTTCCCATCTCTCCTTGCAGCTCTAAATGGCAGACAATTGGGAAAAAATAAAGGCATTAGAGACCATCCGTCTCGAAGGACACCCCTGCCCAGGTTTCGGCCACCCTCTTGAATCCTTAACTTTCTGTGTCTTCGTAGAAGGTAGAGAATCTCTGGATTTCTGGCTGAGGATGGAACTGTGCCATGGTCTGCTCCTCTCCTTTTCGGGGCCTGTGGCTGTATGAGAGAGAATAAAACCAATGGGGCATGCACCCTGACTCACCACGGACCACCCCTGCCCAGGTCTCTGCCACACTCTTGAATCCCTAACTTTTTGTCTGCGTCCTTTTCAAAGGTAGAGAATCGCTGTGATTCAAGATGGGAGTTTGTCATGGTCTGGGCCTGCAACTGTAAGAGACAGGATAACAAACAGGAGGTCAGCCATGCTCACTCACCATGGACCACCCTTGCCCAGGTCTCTGCCACCCTCTTGAATCCTTAACTTGGTGCCAGTGTTCTTATGGAAGGTAGAGAATCTCTGGGTGCTTGAGGATGGCAGTGCACCCTGCTCTGCTCCGGTTCCCATCTCTCCTTGCAGCTCTAAATGGCAGGCAATTGGGAAAAAATAAAGGCATTAGAGACCATCCGTCACGAAGGACACGCCTGCCCAGGTTTTGGCCACACTCTTGAATCCTTAACTTTCTGTGTCTTCGTAGAAGGGAGAGAAGCTCTGGATTTCTGGCTGAGGATGGCACTGTGCCATGGTCTGCTCCTCTCCTTTTCGGGGCCTGTGGCTGTATGAGAGAGAATAAAACCAATGGGGCATGCACCCTGACTCACCACGGACCACCCCTGCCCAGGTCTCTGCCACACTCTTGAATCCTTACCTTTGTGGCCGTGTTCTTGCAGAAGGTAGAGAATCTCTGGGTGCTTGAGGATGGCAGTGCACCCTGCTCTGCTCCGGTTCCCATCTGTCCTTGCAGCTCTAAATGGCAGGCAATTGGGAAATAATAAAGGCATTAGAGACCATTGATCACGATAGATAGCCCTGCCCAGGTTTCGGCCACACTCTTGAATCCTTAACTTTCTGTGTCTTCGTAGAAGGTAGAGAATCTCTGGATTTCTGGCTGAGGATGGCACTGTGCCATGGTCTGCTCCTCTCCTTTTCGGGGCCTGTGGCTGTATGAGAGAGGATAAAAACAATGGGGCATGCACCGTGACTCACCACGGCCACCCCTGCCCAGGTCTCTGCCACAATCTTGAATCCTTGCCTTTGCGTCCGCGTTTTGTAGAAGGTAGAGAATCTCTGGGTGCTTGAGGATGGCAGTGCACCCTGCTCTGCTCCGGTTCCCATCTCTCCTTGCAGCTCTAAATGGCAGGCAATTGGGAAAAAATAAAGGCATTAGAGACCATCCGTCACGAAGGACACGCCTGCCCAGGTTTCAGCCACCCTCTTGAATCCTTAACATTCTGTGTCTTCGTAGAAGGGAGAGAATCTCTGGATTTCTGGCTGAGGATGGCACTGTGCCATGGTCTGCTCCTCTCCTTTTCGAGGCCTGTGGCTGTATGAGAGAGAATAAAAACAATGGGGCATGCACCCTTACTCACCACGGACCACCCCTGCCCAGGTCACTGCCACACTCTTGAATCCTTACATTTGTGGCCGTGTTCTTGCAGAAGGTAGAGAATCTCTGGGTGCTTGAGGATGGCAGTGCACCCTGCTCTGCTCCGGTTCCCATCTCTCCTTGCAGCTCTAAATGGCAGCCAATTGGGAAAAAATAAAGGCATTAGAGACCATCCGTTCACGAAGGACACCCCTGCTCAGGTTTCGGCCACACTCTTGAATCCTTAACTTTCTGTGTCTTCGTAGAAGGTAGAGAATCTCTGGATTTCTGGCTGAGGATGGCACTGTGCCATGGTCTGCTCCTCTCCTTTTCGGGGCCTGTGGCTGTATGAGAGAGAATAAAACCAATGGGGCATGCACCCTGACTCACCACGGACCACCCCTGCCCAGGTCTCTGCCACACTCTTGAATCCTTGCCTTTGTGGCCGTATTCTCGCACAAGATAGAGAATCTCTGGGTGCTTGAGGATGGCAGTGCACCCTGCTCTGCTCCGGTTCCCATCTGTCCTTGCAGCTCTAAATGGCAGGCAATTGGGAAAAAATAAAGTCATTAGAGACCATTGATCACGATAGATAGCCCTGCCCAGGTTTCGGCCACCCTCTTGAATCCTTAACTTTCTGTGTCTTCGTAGAAGGTAGAGAATCTCTGGATTTCTGGCTGAGGATGGCACTGTGCCATGGTCTGCTCCTCTCCTTTTCGGGGCCTGTGGCTGTATGAGAGAGAATAAAAACAATGGGGCATGCACCCTGACTCACCACGGACCACCCCTGCCCAGGTCTCTGCCACACTCTTGAATCCTTGCATTTGTGTCCATGTTCTTGTAGAAGGTAGAGAATCTCTGGGTGCTTGAGGATGGCAGTGCACCCTGCTCTGCTCCGGTTCCCATCTCTCCTTGCAGCTCTAAATGGCAGGCAATTGGGAAAAAACATAGGCATTAGAGACCATCCGTCACGAAGGACACTCCTGCCCAGGTTTCGGCCACCCTCTTGAATCCTTAACTTTCTGTGTCTTCGTAGAATGTAGAGAATCTCTGGATTTCTGGCTGAGGATGGCACTGTGCCATGGTCTGCTCCTCTCCTTTTCGGGGCCTGTGGCTGTATGAGAGAGGATAAAACCAATGGGGCATGCACCCTGACTCACCACGGCCACCCCTGCCCAGGTCTCTGCCACAATCTTGAATCCTTGCCTTTGCGTCCGCGTTTTGTAGAAGGTAGAGAATCTCTGGGTGCTTGAGGATGGCAGTGCACCCTGCTCTGCTCCGGTTCCCATCTCTCCTTGCAGCTCTAAATGGCAGGCAATTGGGAAAAAATAAAGGCATTAGAGACCATCCGTCACGAAGGACACGCCTGCCCAGGTTTCAGCCACCCTCTTGAATCCTTAACATTCTGTGTCTTCGTAGAAGGGAGAGAATCTCTGGATTTCTGGCTGAGGATGGCACTGTGCCATGGTCTGCTCCTCTCCTTTTCGGGGCCTGTGGCTGTATGAGAGAGAATAAAAACAATGGGGCATGCACCCTGACTCACCACGGACCACCCCTGCCCAGGTCTCTGCCACACTCTTGAATCCTTACCTTTGTGGCCGTGTTCTCGCACAAGGTAGAGAATCTCTGGGTGCTTGAGGATGGCAGTGCACCCTGCTCTGCTCCGGTTCCCATCTCTCCTTGCAGCTCTAAATGGCAGGCAATTGGGAAATAATAAAGGCATTAGAGACCATTGATCACGATAGATAGCCCTGCCCAGGTTTCGGCCACACTCTTGAATCCTTAACTTTCTGTGTCTTCGTAGAAGGTAGAGAAGCTCTGGATTTCTGGCTGAGGATGGCACTGTGCCATGGTCTGCTCCTCTCCTTTTCGGGGCCTGTGGCTGTATGAGAGAGAATAAAAACAATGGGGCATGCACCCTGACTCACCACGGACCACCCCTGCCCAGGTCTCTGCCACACTCTTGAATCCCTAACTTTTTGTCTGCGTCCTTTTCAAAGGTAGAGAATCGCTGTGATTCAAGATGGGAGTTTGTCATGGTCTGGGCCTGCAACTGTAAGAGACAGGATAACAAACAGGAGGTCAGCCATGCTCACTCACCACGGACCACCCCTGCCCAGGTCTCTGCCACACTCTTGAATCCTTGCCTTTGTGTCCACGTTCTTGTAGAAGGTAGAGAATCTCTGGGTGCTTGAGGATGGCAGTGCACCCTGCTCTGCTCCGGTTCCCATCTCTCCTTGCAGCTCTAAATGGCAGGCAATTGGGAAAAAATAAAGGCATTAGAGACCATTGATCACGATAGATAGCCCTGCCCAGGTTTCGGCCACACTCTTGAATCCTTAACTTTCTGTGTCTTCGTAGAAGGTAGAGAATCTCTGGATTTCTGGCTGAGGATGGCACTGTGCCATGGTCTGCTCCTCTCCTTTTCGAGGCCTGTGGCTGTATGAGAGAGAATAAAAACAATGGGGCATGCACCCTGACTCACCACGGACCACCCCTGCCCAGGTCTCTGCCAGACTCTTGAATCCTTAACTTTGTGGCCGTGTTCTCGCACAAGGTAGAGAATCTCTGGGTGCTTGAGGATGGCAGTGCACCCTGCTCTGCTCCGGTTCCCATCTCTCCTTGCAGCTCTAAATGGCAGGCAATTGGGAAAAAATAAAGGCATTAGAGACCATCCGTCACGAAGGACACGCCTGCCCAGGTTTCGGCCACACTCTTGAATCCTTACCTTTGTGGCCGTGTTCTCGCACAAGGTAGAGAATCTCTGGGTGTTTGAGGATGGCAGTGCACCCTGCTCTGCTCCGGTTCCCATCTCTCCTTGCAGCTCTAAATGGCAGGCAATTGGGAAAAAATAAAGGCATTAGAGACCATCCGTCACGAAGGACACGCCTGCCCAGGTTTCGGCCACACTCTTGAATCCTTGCATTTGTGTCCATGTTCTTGTAGAAGGTAGAGAATCTCTGGGTGCTTGAGGATGGCAGTGCACCCTGCTCTGCTCCGGTTCCCATCTCTCCTTGCAGCTCTAAATGGCAGGCAATTGGGAAAAAATAAAGGCATTAGAGACCATCCGTCACGAAGGACACGCCTGCCCAGGTTTTGGCCACACTCTTGAATCCTTAACTTTCTGTGTCTTCGTAGAAGGGAGAGAAGCTCTGGATTTCTGGCTGAGGATGGCACTGTGCCATGGTCTGCTCCTCTCCTTTTCGGGGCCTGTGGCTGTATGAGAGAGAATAAAACCAATGGGGCATGCACCCTGACTCACCACGGACCACCCCTGCCCAGGTCTCTGCCACACTCTTGAATCCTTACCTTTGTGGCCGTGTTCTCGCACAAGGTAGAGAATCTCTGGGTGCTTGAGGATGGCAGTGCACCCTGCTCTGCTCCGGTTCCCATCTCTCCTTGCAGCTCTAAATGGCAGGCAATTGGGAAATAATAAAGGCATTAGAGACCATTGATCACGATAGATAGCCCTGCCCAGGTTTCGGCCACACTCTTGAATCCTTAACTTTCTGTGTCTTCGTAGAAGGTAGAGAAGCTCTGGATTTCTGGCTGAGGATGGCACTGTGCCATGGTCTGCTCCTCTCCTTTTCGGGGCCTGTGGCTGTATGAGAGAGAATAAAAACAATGGGGCATGCACCCTGACTCACCACGGACCACCCCTGCCCAGGTCTCTGCCACACTCTTGAATCCCTAACTTTTTGTCTGCGTCCTTTTCAAAGGTAGAGAATCGCTGTGATTCAAGATGGGAGTTTGTCATGGTCTGGGCCTGCAACTGTAAGAGACAGGATAACAAACAGGAGGTCAGCCATGCTCACTCACCACGGACCACCCCTGCCCAGGTCTCTGCCACACTCTTGAATCCTTGCCTTTGTGTCCACGTTCTTGTAGAAGGTAGAGAATCTCTGGGTGCTTGAGGATGGCAGTGCACCCTGCTCTGCTCCGGTTCCCATCTCTCCTTGCAGCTCTAAATGGCAGGCAATTGGGAAAAAATAAAGGCATTAGAGACCATTGATCACGATAGATAGCCCTGCCCAGGTTTCGGCCACACTCTTGAATCCTTAACTTTCTGTGTCTTCGTAGAAGGTAGAGAATCTCTGGATTTCTGGCTGAGGATGGCACTGTGCCATGGTCTGCTCCTCTCCTTTTCGAGGCCTGTGGCTGTATGAGAGAGAATAAAAACAATGGGGCATGCACCCTGACTCACCACGGACCACCCCTGCCCAGGTCTCTGCCAGACTCTTGAATCCTTAACTTTGTGGCCGTGTTCTCGCACAAGGTAGAGAATCTCTGGGTGCTTGAGGATGGCAGTGCACCCTGCTCTGCTCCGGTTCCCATCTCTCCTTGCAGCTCTAAATGGCAGGCAATTGGGAAAAAATAAAGGCATTAGAGACCATCCGTCACGAAGGACACGCCTGCCCAGGTTTCGGCCACACTCTTGAATCCTTACCTTTGTGGCCGTGTTCTCGCACAAGGTAGAGAATCTCTGGGTGTTTGAGGATGGCAGTGCACCCTGCTCTGCTCCGGTTCCCATCTCTCCTTGCAGCTCTAAATGGCAGGCAATTGGGAAATAATAAAGGCATTAGAGACCATTGATCACGATAGATAGCCCTGCCCAGGTTTCGGCCACCCTCTTGAATCCTTAACTTTCTGTGTCTTCGTAGAAGGTAGAGAAGCTCTGGATTTCTGGCTGAGGATGGCACTGTGCCATGGTCTGCTCCTCTCCTTTTCGGGGCCTGTGGCTGTATGAGAGAGAATAAAAACAATGGGGCATGCACCCTGACTCACCACGGACCACCCCTGCCCAGGTCTCTGCCACACTCTTGAATCCTTACATTTGTGGCCGTGTTCTTGCAGAAGGTAGAGAATCTCTGGGTGCTTGAGGATGGAAGTGCACCCTGCTCTGCTCCGGTTCCCATCTCTCCTTGCAGCTCTAAATGGCAGGCAATTGGGAAAAATAAAGGCATTAGAGACGATCCGTTCACGAAGGACACTCCTGCCCAGGTTTCGGCCACCCTCTTGAATCCTTAACTTTCTGTGTCTTCGTAGAAGGGAGAGAAGCTCTGGATTTCTGGCTGAGGATGGCACTGTGCCATGGTCTGCTCCTCTCCTTTTCGGGGCCTGTGGCTGTATGAGAGAGAATAAAAACAATGGGGCATGCACCCTGACTCACCACGGACCACCCCTGCCCAGGTCTCTGCCACACTCTTGAATCCCTAACTTTTTGTCTGCGTCCTTTTCAAAGGTAGAGAATCGCTGTGATTCAAGATGGGAGTTTGTCATGGTCTGGGCCTGCAACTGTAAGAGACAGGATAACAAACAGGAGGTCAGCCATGCTCACTCACCACGGACCACCCCTGCCCAGGTCTCTGCCACACTCTTGAATCCTTGCCTTTGTGTCCACGTTCTTGTAGAAGGTAGAGAATCTCTGGGTGCTTGAGGATGGCAGTGCACCCTGCTCTGCTCCGGTTCCCATCTCTCCTTGCAGCTCTAAATGGCAGGCAATTGGGAAAAAATAAAGGCATTAGAGACCATTGATCACGATAGATAGCCCTGCCCAGGTTTCGGCCACACTCTTGAATCCTTAACTTTCTGTGTCTTCGTAGAAGGTAGAGAATCTCTGGATTTCTGGCTGAGGATGGCACTGTGCCATGGTCTGCTCCTCTCCTTTTCGAGGCCTGTGGCTGTATGAGAGAGAATAAAAACAATGGGGCATGCACCCTGACTCACCACGGACCACCCCTGCCCAGGTCTCTGCCAGACTCTTGAATCCTTAACTTTGTGGCCGTGTTCTCGCACAAGGTAGAGAATCTCTGGGTGCTTGAGGATGGCAGTGCACCCTGCTCTGCTCCGGTTCCCATCTCTCCTTGCAGCTCTAAATGGCAGGCAATTGGGAAAAAATAAAGGCATTAGAGACCATCCGTCACGAAGGACACGCCTGCCCAGGTTTCGGCCACACTCTTGAATCCTTACCTTTGTGGCCGTGTTCTCGCACAAGGTAGAGAATCTCTGGGTGTTTGAGGATGGCAGTGCACCCTGCTCTGCTCCGGTTCCCATCTCTCCTTGCAGCTCTAAATGGCAGGCAATTGGGAAATAATAAAGGCATTAGAGACCATTGATCACGATAGATAGCCCTGCCCAGGTTTCGGCCACCCTCTTGAATCCTTAACTTTCTGTGTCTTCGTAGAAGGTAGAGAAGCTCTGGATTTCTGGCTGAGGATGGCACTGTGCCATGGTCTGCTCCTCTCCTTTTCGGGGCCTGTGGCTGTATGAGAGAGAATAAAAACAATGGGGCATGCACCCTGACTCACCACGGACCACCCCTGCCCAGGTCTCTGCCACACTCTTGAATCCTTACATTTGTGGCCGTGTTCTTGCAGAAGGTAGAGAATCTCTGGGTGCTTGAGGATGGAAGTGCACCCTGCTCTGCTCCGGTTCCCATCTCTCCTTGCAGCTCTAAATGGCAGGCAATTGGGAAAAATAAAGGCATTAGAGACGATCCGTTCACGAAGGACACTCCTGCCCAGGTTTCGGCCACCCTCTTGAATCCTTAACTTTCTGTGTCTTCGTAGAAGGGAGAGAAGCTCTGGATTTCTGGCTGAGGATGGCACTGTGCCATGGTCTGCTCCTCTCCTTTTCGGGGCCTGTGGCTGTATGAGAGAGGATAAAACCAATGGGGCATGCACCCTGACTCACCACGGCCACCCCTGCCCAGGTCTCTGCCACCCTCTTGAATCCTTGCCTTTGTGTCCGCGTTCTTGTAGAAGGTAGAGAATCTCTGGGTGCTTGAGGATGGCAGTGCACCCTGCTCTGCTCCGGTTCCCATCTCTCCTTGCAGCTCTAAATGGCAGGCAATTGGGAAAAAACATAGGCATTAGAGACCATCCGTCACGAAGGACACTCCTGCCCATGTTTCGGCCACCCTCTTGAATCCTTAACTTTCTGTGTCTTCGTAGAAGGTAGAGAATCTCTGGATTTCTGGCTGAGGATGGCACTGTGCCATGGTCTGCTCCTCTCCTTTTCGGGGCCTGTGGCTGTATGAGAGAGCATAAAACCAATGGGGCATGAACCCTGACTCACCACGGCCACCCCTGCCCAGGTCTCTGCCACAATCTTGAATCCTTGCCTTTGCGTCCGCGTTTTGTAGAAGGTAGAGAATCTCTGGGTGCTTGAGGATGGCAGTGCACCCTGCTCTGCTCCGGTTCCCATCTCTCCTTGCAGCTCTAAATGGCAGGCAATTGGGAAAAAATAAAGGCATTAGAGACCATCCGTCACGAAGGACACGCCTGCCCAGGTTTCAGCCACCCTCTTGAATCCTTCACATTCTGTGTCTTCGTAGAAGGGAGAGAATCTCTGGATTTCTGGCTGAGGATGGCACTGTGCCATGGTCTGCTCCTCTCCTTTTCGGGGCCTGTGGCTGTATGAGAGAGAATAAAACCAATGGGGCATGCACCCTGACTCACCACGGACCACCCCTGCCCAGGTCTCTGCCACACTCTTGAATCCTTGCCTTTGTGTCCGCGTTCTTGTAGAAGGTAGAGAATCTCTGGGTGCTTGAGGATGGCAGTGCACTCTGCTCTGCTCCGGTTCCCATCTCTCCTTGCAGCTCTAAATGGCAGGCAATTGGGAAAAAATAAAGGCATTAGAGACCATCCGTTCACGAAGGACACCCCTGCCCAGGTTTCGGCCACCCTCTTGAATCCTTAACTTTCTGTGTCATCGTAGAAGGTAGAGAAGCTCTGGATTTCTGGCTGAGGATGGCACTGTGCCATGGTCTGCTCCTCTCCTTTTCGGGGCCTGTGGCTGTATGAGAGAGAATAAAACCAATGGGGCATGCACCCTGACTCACCACGGACCACCCCTGCCCAGGTCTCTGCCACACTCTTGAATCCCTAACTTTGTGTCCATGTTCTTGCAGAAGGTAGAGAATCTCTGGGTGCTTGAGGATGGCAGTGCACCCTGCTCTGCTCCGGTTCCCATCTCTCCTTGCAGCTCTAAATGGTAGACAATTGGGAAAAATAAAGGCATTAGAGACGATCCGTTCACGAAGGACACTCCAGCCCAGGTTTCGGCCACCCTCTTGAATCCTTAACTTTCTGTGTCTTCGTAGAAGGGAGAGAAGCTCTGGATTTCTGGCTGAGGATGGCACTGTGCCATGGTCTGCTCCTCTCCTTTTCGGGGCCTGTGGCTGTATGAGAGAGAATAAAACCAATGGGGCATGCACCCTGACTCACCACGGACCACCCCTGCCCAGGTCTCTGCCACACTCTTGAATCCTTGCATTTGTGTCCATGTTCTTGTAGAAGGTAGAGAATCTCTGGGTGCTTGAGGATGGCAGTGCACCCTGCTCTGCTCCGGTTCCCATCTGTCCTTGCAGCTCTAAATGGCAGGCAATTGGGAAATAATAAAGGCATTAGAGACCATTGATCACGATAGATAGCCCTGCCCAGGTTTCGGCCACACTCTTGAATCCTTAACTTTCTGTGTCTTCGTAGAAGGTAGAGAATCTCTGGATTTCTGGCTGAGGATGGCACTGTGCCATGGTCTGCTCCTCTCCTTTTCGGGGCCTGTGGCTGTATGAGAGAGAATAAAACCAATGGGGCATGCACCCTGACTCACCACGGACCACCCCTGCCCAGGTCTCTGCCACACTCTTGAATCCTTGCCTTTGTGTCCGCGTTCTTGTAGAAGGTAGAGAATCTCTGGGTGCTTGAGGATGGCAGTGCACCCTGCTCTGCTCCGGTTCCCATCTCTCCTTGCAGCTCTAAATGGCAGGCAATTGGGAAAAAACATAGGCATTAGAGACCATCCGTCACGAAGGACACCCCTGCTCAGGTTTCGGCCACACTCTTGAATCCTTAACTTTCTGTGTCTTCGTAGAAGGTAGAGAAGCTCTGGATTTCTGGCTGAGGATGGCACTGTGCCATGGTCTGCTCCTCTCCTTTTCGGGGCCTGTGGCTGTATGAGAGAGAATAAAACCAATGGGGCATGCACCCTGACTCACCACGGACCACCCCTGCCCAGGTCTCTGCCACACTCTTGAATCCTTGCCTTTGTGTCCGCGTTCTTGTAGAAGGTAGAGAATCTCTGGGTGCTTGAGGATGGCAGTGCACCCTGCTCTGCTCCGGTTCCCATCTCTCCTTGCAGCTCTAAATGGCAGACCATTGGGAAAAATAAAGGCATTAGAGACGATCCGTTCACGAAGGACACTCCTGCCCAGGTTTCGGCCACACTCTTGAATCCTTAAGTTTCTGTGTCTTCGTAGAAGGGAGAGAAGCTCTGGATTTCTGGCTGAGGATGGCACTGTGCCATGGTCTGCTCCTCTCCTTTTCGGGGCCTGTGGCTGTATGAGAGAGAATAAAACCAATGGGGCATGCACCCTGACTCACCATGGACCACCCCTGCCCAGGTCTCTGCCACACTCTTGAATCCTTACCTTTGTGGCCGTATTCTCGCACAAGGTAGAGAATCTCTGGGTGCTTGAGGATGGCAGTGCACCCTGCTCTGCTCCGGTTCCCATCTCTCCTTGCAGCTCTAAATGGCAGGCAATTGGGAAATAATAAAGGCATTAGAGACCATCCGTCACGAAGGACACCCCTGCCCAGGTTTCGGCCACACTCTTGAATCCTTAACTTTCTGTGTCTTCGTAGAAGGTAGAGAATCTCTGGATTTCTGGCTGAGGATGGCACTGTGCCATGGTCTGCTCCTCTCCTTTTCGGGCCTGTGGCTGTATAGGAGAGAATAAAAACAATGGGACATGCACCCTGACTCACTACGGACCACCCCTGCCCAGGTCACTGCCACACTCTTGAATCCTTACCTCTGTGGCCGTATTCTCGCACAAGGTAGAGAATCTCTGGGTGCTTGAGGATGGCAGTGCACCCTGCTCTGCTCCGGTTCCCATCTCTCCTTGCAGCTCTAAATGGCTGGCAATTGGGAAAAAATAAAGGCATTAGAGACCATCCTTCACGAAGGACACCTGTGACCAGGTTTCGGCCACACTCTTGAATCCTTAACTTTCTGTGTCTTCGTAGAAGGTAGAGAAGCTCTGGATTTCTGGCTGAGGATGGCACTGTGCCATGGTCTGCTCCTCTCCTTTTCAGGGCCTGTGGCTGTATGAGAGTGAATAAAACCAATGGGGCATGCACCCTGACTCACCACGGACCACCCCTGCCCAGGTCTCTGCCACACTCTTGAATCCTTGCCTTTCTGTCCGCGTTCTTGTAGAAGGTAGAGAATCTCTGGGTGCTTGAGGATGGCAGTGCACCCTGCTCTGCTCCGGTTCCCATCTCTCCTTGCAGCTCTAAATGGCAGGCAATTGGGAAATAATAAAGGCATTAGAGACCATTGATCACGATAGATAGCCCTGCCCAGGTTTCGGCCACCCTCTTGAATCCTTAACTTTCTGTGTCTTCGTAGAAGGTAGAGAATCTCTGGATTTCTGGCTGAGGATGGCACTGTGCCATGGTCTGCTCCTCTCCTTTTCGGGGCCTGTGGCTGTATGAGAGAGAATAAAACTAATGGGGCATGCACCCTGACTCACCACGGACCACCCCTGCCCAGGTCTCTGCCACCCTCTTGAATCCTTAACTTGGTGCCAGTGTTCTTATGGAAGGTAGAGAATCTCTGGGTGCTTGAGGATGGCAGTGCACCCTGCTCTGCTCCGGTTCCCATCTCTCCTTGCAGCTCTAAATGGCAGGCAATTGGGAAAAAATAAAGGCATTAGAGACCATCCGTTCACGAAGGACACCCCTGCCCAGGTTTCGGCCACCCTCTTGAATCCTTAACTTTCTGTGCCTTCGTAGAAGGTAGAGAAGCTCTGGATTTCTGGCTGAGGATGGCACTGTGCCATGGTCTGCTCCTCTCCTTTTCGGGGCCTGTGGCTGTATGAGAGAGAATAAAACCAATGGGGCATGCACCCTGACTCACCACGGACCACCCCTGCCCAGGTCTCTGCCACACTCTTGAATCCTTACCTTTGTGGCCGTGTTCTCGCACAAGGTAGAGAATCTCTGGGTGCTTGAGGATGGCAGTGCACCCTGCTCTGCTCCGGTTCCCATCTCTCCTTGCAGCTCTAAATGGCAGGCAATTGGGAAATAATAAAGGCATTAGAGACCATTGATCACGATAGATAGCCCTGCCCAGGTTTCGGCCACACTCTTGAATCCTTAACTTTCTGTGTCTTCGTAGAAGGTAGAGAATCTCTGGATTTCTGGCTGAGGATGGCACTGTGCCATGGTCTGCTCCTCTCCTTTTCGGGGCCTGTGGCTGTATAGGAGAGAATAAAAACAATGGGACATGCACCCTGACTCACCACGGACCACCCCTGCCCAGGTCTCCGCCACACTCTTGAATCCTTACCTTTGTGGCCGTATTCTCGCACAAGGTAGAGAATCTCTGGGTGCTTGAGGATGGCAGTGCACCCTGCTCTGCTCTGGTTCCCATCTTTCCTTGCAGCTCTAAATGGCAGGCAATTGGGAAAAAATAAAGGCATTAGAGACCATCCGTTCACGAAGGACACCCCTGCCCAGGTTTCGGCCACCCTCTTGAATCCTTAACTTTCTGTGTCTTCGTAGAAGGTAGAGAATCTCTGGATTTCTGGCTGAGGATGGCACTGTGACATCGTCTGCTCCTCTTCTTTTCATGGCCTGTGCCTGTATGAGAGAGGATAAAACCAATGGGGCATGCAGCCTGACTCACCACGGACCACCCCTGCCCAGGTCTCTGCCACACTCTTGAATCCTTACCTTTGTGGCCGTGTTCTCGCACAAGGTAGAGAATCTCTGGGTGCTTGAGGATGGCAGTGCACCCTGCTCTGCTCCGGTTCCCATCTCTCCTTGCAGCTCTAAATGGCAGGCAATTGGGAAATAATAAAGGCATTAGAGACCATTGATCACGATAGATAGCCCTGCCCAGCTTTCGGCCACACTCTTGAATCCTTAACTTTCTGTGTCTTCGTAGAAGGTAGAGAATCTCTGGATTTCTGGCTGAGGATGGCACTGTGCCATGGTCTGCTCCTCTCCTTTTCGGGGCCTGTGGCTGTATGAGAGAGAATAAAACCAATGGGGCATGCACCCTGACTCACCACGGACCACCCCTGCCCAGGTCTCTGCCACACTCTTGAATCCTTACCTTTGTGGCCGTATTCTCGCACAAGGTAGAGAATCTCTGGGTGCTTGAGGATGGCAGTGCACCCTGCTCTGCTCCGGTTCCCATCTCTCCTTGCAGCTCTAAATGGCAGGCAATTGGGAAAAAATAAAGGCATTAGAGACCATCCGTCACGAAGGACACCCCTGCCCAGGTTTCGGCCACCCTCTTGAATCCTTAACTTTCTGTGTCTTCGTAGAAGGTAGAGAAGCTCTGGATTTCTGGCTGAGGATGGAACTGTGACATCGCCTGCTCCTCTTCTTTTCATGGCCTGTGCCTGTATGAGAGAGGATAAAAACAATGGGGCATGCACCCTGACTCACCACGGACCACCCCTGCCCAGGTCTCTGCCACACTCTTGAATCCTTGCATTTGTGTCCATGTTCTTGTAGAAGGTAGAGAATCTCTGGGTGCTTGAGGATGGCAGTGCACCCTGCTCTGCTCCGGTTCCCATCTGTCCTTGCAGCTCTAAATGGCAGGCAATTGGGAAATAATAAAGGCATTAGAGACCATTGATCACGATAGATAGCCCTGCCCAGGTTTCGGCCACACTCTTGAATCCTTAACTTTCTGTGTCTTCGTAGAAGGTAGAGAATCTCTGGATTTCTGGCTGAGGATGGCACTGTGCCATGGTCTGCTCCTCTCCTTTTCGGGGCCTGTGGCTGTATGAGAGAGAATAAAACTAATGGGGCATGCACCCTGACTCACCACGGACCACCCCTGCCCAGGTCTCTGCCACCCTCTTGAATCCTTAACTTGGTGCCAGTGTTCTTATGGAAGGTAGAGAATCTCTGGGTGCTTGAGGATGGCAGTGCACCCTGCTCTGCTCCGGTTCCCATCTCTCCTTGCAGCTCTAAATGGCAGGCAATTGGGAAAAAATAAAGGCATTAGAGACCATCCGTTCACGAAGGACACCCCTGCCCAGGTTTCGGCCACCCTCTTGAATCCTTAACTTTCTGTGCCTTCGTAGAAGGTAGAGAAGCTCTGGATTTCTGGCTGAGGATGGCACTGTGCCATGGTCTGCTCCTCTCCTTTTCGGGGCCTGTGGCTGTATGAGAGAGAATAAAACCAATGGGGCATGCACCCTGACTCACCACGGACCACCCCTGCCCAGGTCTCTGCCACACTCTTGAATCCTTACCTTTGTGGCCGTGTTCTCGCACAAGGTAGAGAATCTCTGGGTGCTTGAGGATGGCAGTGCACCCTGCTCTGCTCCGGTTCCCATCTCTCCTTGCAGCTCTAAATGGCAGGCAATTGGGAAATAATAAAGGCATTAGAGACCATTGATCACGATAGATAGCCCTGCCCAGGTTTCGGCCACACTCTTGAATCCTTAACTTTCTGTGTCTTCGTAGAAGGTAGAGAATCTCTGGATTTCTGGCTGAGGATGGCACTGTGCCATGGTCTGCTCCTCTCCTTTTCGGGGCCTGTGGCTGTATAGGAGAGAATAAAAACAATGGGACATGCACCCTGACTCACCACGGACCACCCCTGCCCAGGTCTCCGCCACACTCTTGAATCCTTACCTTTGTGGCCGTATTCTCGCACAAGGTAGAGAATCTCTGGGTGCTTGAGGATGGCAGTGCACCCTGCTCTGCTCTGGTTCCCATCTTTCCTTGCAGCTCTAAATGGCAGGCAATTGGGAAAAAATAAAGGCATTAGAGACCATCCGTTCACGAAGGACACCCCTGCCCAGGTTTCGGCCACCCTCTTGAATCCTTAACTTTCTGTGTCTTCGTAGAAGGTAGAGAATCTCTGGATTTCTGGCTGAGGATGGCACTGTGACATCGTCTGCTCCTCTTCTTTTCATGGCCTGTGCCTGTATGAGAGAGGATAAAACCAATGGGGCATGCAGCCTGACTCACCACGGACCACCCCTGCCCAGGTCTCTGCCACACTCTTGAATCCTTACCTTTGTGGCCGTGTTCTCGCACAAGGTAGAGAATCTCTGGGTGCTTGAGGATGGCAGTGCACCCTGCTCTGCTCCGGTTCCCATCTCTCCTTGCAGCTCTAAATGGCAGGCAATTGGGAAATAATAAAGGCATTAGAGACCATTGATCACGATAGATAGCCCTGCCCAGCTTTCGGCCACACTCTTGAATCCTTAACTTTCTGTGTCTTCGTAGAAGGTAGAGAATCTCTGGATTTCTGGCTGAGGATGGCACTGTGCCATGGTCTGCTCCTCTCCTTTTCGGGGCCTGTGGCTGTATGAGAGAGAATAAAACCAATGGGGCATGCACCCTGACTCACCACGGACCACCCCTGCCCAGGTCTCTGCCACACTCTTGAATCCTTACCTTTGTGGCCGTATTCTCGCACAAGGTAGAGAATCTCTGGGTGCTTGAGGATGGCAGTGCACCCTGCTCTGCTCCGGTTCCCATCTCTCCTTGCAGCTCTAAATGGCAGGCAATTGGGAAAAAATAAAGGCATTAGAGACCATCCGTCACGAAGGACACCCCTGCCCAGGTTTCGGCCACCCTCTTGAATCCTTAACTTTCTGTGTCTTCGTAGAAGGTAGAGAAGCTCTGGATTTCTGGCTGAGGATGGAACTGTGACATCGCCTGCTCCTCTTCTTTTCATGGCCTGTGCCTGTATGAGAGAGGATAAAAACAATGGGGCATGCACCCTGACTCACCACGGACCACCCCTGCCCAGGTCTCTGCCACACTCTTGAATCCTTGCATTTGTGTCCATGTTCTTGTAGAAGGTAGAGAATCTCTGGGTGCTTGAGGATGGCAGTGCACCCTGCTCTGCTCCGGTTCCCATCTGTCCTTGCAGCTCTAAATGGCAGGCAATTGGGAAATAATAAAGGCATTAGAGACCATTGATCACGATAGATAGCCCTGCCCAGGTTTCGGCCACACTCTTGAATCCTTAACTTTCTGTGTCTTCGTAGAAGGTAGAGAATCTCTGGATTTCTGGCTGAGGATGGCACTGTGCCATGGTCTGCTCCTCTCCTTTTCGGGGCCTGTGGCTGTATGAGAGAGAATAAAACCAATGGGGCATGCACCCTGACTCACCACGGACCACCCCTGCCCAGGTCTCTGCCACACTCTTGAATCCTTGCCTTTGTGTCCGCGTTCTTGTAGAAGGTAGAGAATCTCTGGGTGCTTGAGGATGGCAGTGCACCCTGCTCTGCTCCGGTTCCCATCTCTCCTTGCAGCTCTAAATGGCAGGCAATTGGGAAAAAACATAGGCATTAGAGACCATCCGTCACGAAGGACACCCCTGCTCAGGTTTCGGCCACACTCTTGAATCCTTAACTTTCTGTGTCTTCGTAGAAGGTAGAGAAGCTCTGGATTTCTGGCTGAGGATGGCACTGTGCCATGGTCTGCTCCTCTCCTTTTCGGGGCCTGTGGCTGTATGAGAGAGAATAAAACCAATGGGGCATGCACCCTGACTCACCACGGACCACCCCTGCCCAGGTCTCTGCCACACTCTTGAATCCTTGCCTTTGTGTCCGCGTTCTTGTAGAAGGTAGAGAATCTCTGGGTGCTTGAGGATGGCAGTGCACCCTGCTCTGCTCCGGTTCCCATCTCTCCTTGCAGCTCTAAATGGCAGACCATTGGGAAAAATAAAGGCATTAGAGACGATCCGTTCACGAAGGACACTCCTGCCCAGGTTTCGGCCACACTCTTGAATCCTTAAGTTTCTGTGTCTTCGTAGAAGGGAGAGAAGCTCTGGATTTCTGGCTGAGGATGGCACTGTGCCATGGTCTGCTCCTCTCCTTTTCGGGGCCTGTGGCTGTATGAGAGAGAATAAAACCAATGGGGCATGCACCCTGACTCACCATGGACCACCCCTGCCCAGGTCTCTGCCACACTCTTGAATCCTTACCTTTGTGGCCGTATTCTCGCACAAGGTAGAGAATCTCTGGGTGCTTGAGGATGGCAGTGCACCCTGCTCTGCTCCGGTTCCCATCTCTCCTTGCAGCTCTAAATGGCAGGCAATTGGGAAATAATAAAGGCATTAGAGACCATCCGTCACGAAGGACACCCCTGCCCAGGTTTCGGCCACACTCTTGAATCCTTAACTTTCTGTGTCTTCGTAGAAGGTAGAGAATCTCTGGATTTCTGGCTGAGGATGGCACTGTGCCATGGTCTGCTCCTCTCCTTTTCGGGCCTGTGGCTGTATAGGAGAGAATAAAAACAATGGGACATGCACCCTGACTCACTACGGACCACCCCTGCCCAGGTCACTGCCAGACTCTTGAATCCTTACCTCTGTGGCCGTATTCTCGCACAAGGTAGAGAATCTCTGGGTGCTTGAGGATGGCAGTGCACCCTGCTCTGCTCCGGTTCCCATCTCTCCTTGCAGCTCTAAATGGCTGGCAATTGGGAAAAAATAAAGGCATTAGAGACCATCCTTCACGAAGGACACCTGTGACCAGGTTTCGGCCACACTCTTGAATCCTTAACTTTCTGTGTCTTCGTAGAAGGTAGAGAAGCTCTGGATTTCTGGCTGAGGATGGCACTGTGCCATGGTCTGCTCCTCTCCTTTTCAGGGCCTGTGGCTGTATGAGAGTGAATAAAACCAATGGGGCATGCACCCTGACTCACCACGGACCACCCCTGCCCAGGTCTCTGCCACACTCTTGAATCCTTGCCTTTCTGTCCGCGTTCTTGTAGAAGGTAGAGAATCTCTGGGTGCTTGAGGATGGCAGTGCACCCTGCTCTGCTCCGGTTCCCATCTCTCCTTGCAGCTCTAAATGGCAGGCAATTGGGAAATAATAAAGGCATTAGAGACCATTGATCACGATAGATAGCCCTGCCCAGGTTTCGGCCACCCTCTTGAATCCTTAACTTTCTGTGTCTTCGTAGAAGGTAGAGAATCTCTGGATTTCTGGCTGAGGATGGCACTGTGCCATGGTCTGCTCCTCTCCTTTTCGGGGCCTGTGGCTGTATGAGAGAGAATAAAACTAATGGGGCATGCACCCTGACTCACCACGGACCACCCCTGCCCAGGTCTCTGCCACCCTCTTGAATCCTTAACTTGGTGCCAGTGTTCTTATGGAAGGTAGAGAATCTCTGGGTGCTTGAGGATGGCAGTGCACCCTGCTCTGCTCCGGTTCCCATCTCTCCTTGCAGCTCTAAATGGCAGGCAATTGGGAAAAAATAAAGGCATTAGAGACCATCCGTTCACGAAGGACACCCCTGCCCAGGTTTCGGCCACCCTCTTGAATCCTTAACTTTCTGTGCCTTCGTAGAAGGTAGAGAAGCTCTGGATTTCTGGCTGAGGATGGCACTGTGCCATGGTCTGCTCCTCTCCTTTTCGGGGCCTGTGGCTGTATGAGAGAGAATAAAACCAATGGGGCATGCACCCTGACTCACCACGGACCACCCCTGCCCAGGTCTCTGCCACACTCTTGAATCCTTACCTTTGTGGCCGTGTTCTCGCACAAGGTAGAGAATCTCTGGGTGCTTGAGGATGGCAGTGCACCCTGCTCTGCTCCGGTTCCCATCTCTCCTTGCAGCTCTAAATGGCAGGCAATTGGGAAATAATAAAGGCATTAGAGACCATTGATCACGATAGATAGCCCTGCCCAGGTTTCGGCCACACTCTTGAATCCTTAACTTTCTGTGTCTTCGTAGAAGGTAGAGAATCTCTGGATTTCTGGCTGAGGATGGCACTGTGCCATGGTCTGCTCCTCTCCTTTTCGGGGCCTGTGGCTGTATAGGAGAGAATAAAAACAATGGGACATGCACCCTGACTCACCACGGACCACCCCTGCCCAGGTCTCCGCCACACTCTTGAATCCTTACCTTTGTGGCCGTATTCTCGCACAAGGTAGAGAATCTCTGGGTGCTTGAGGATGGCAGTGCACCCTGCTCTGCTCTGGTTCCCATCTTTCCTTGCAGCTCTAAATGGCAGGCAATTGGGAAAAAATAAAGGCATTAGAGACCATCCGTTCACGAAGGACACCCCTGCCCAGGTTTCGGCCACCCTCTTGAATCCTTAACTTTCTGTGTCTTCGTAGAAGGTAGAGAATCTCTGGATTTCTGGCTGAGGATGGCACTGTGACATCGTCTGCTCCTCTTCTTTTCATGGCCTGTGCCTGTATGAGAGAGGATAAAACCAATGGGGCATGCAGCCTGACTCACCACGGACCACCCCTGCCCAGGTCTCTGCCACACTCTTGAATCCTTACCTTTGTGGCCGTGTTCTCGCACAAGGTAGAGAATCTCTGGGTGCTTGAGGATGGCAGTGCACCCTGCTCTGCTCCGGTTCCCATCTCTCCTTGCAGCTCTAAATGGCAGGCAATTGGGAAATAATAAAGGCATTAGAGACCATTGATCACGATAGATAGCCCTGCCCAGCTTTCGGCCACACTCTTGAATCCTTAACTTTCTGTGTCTTCGTAGAAGGTAGAGAATCTCTGGATTTCTGGCTGAGGATGGCACTGTGCCATGGTCTGCTCCTCTCCTTTTCGGGGCCTGTGGCTGTATGAGAGAGAATAAAACCAATGGGGCATGCACCCTGACTCACCACGGACCACCCCTGCCCAGGTCTCTGCCACACTCTTGAATCCTTACCTTTGTGGCCGTATTCTCGCACAAGGTAGAGAATCTCTGGGTGCTTGAGGATGGCAGTGCACCCTGCTCTGCTCCGGTTCCCATCTCTCCTTGCAGCTCTAAATGGCAGGCAATTGGGAAAAAATAAAGGCATTAGAGACCATCCGTCACGAAGGACACCCCTGCCCAGGTTTCGGCCACCCTCTTGAATCCTTAACTTTCTGTGTCTTCGTAGAAGGTAGAGAAGCTCTGGATTTCTGGCTGAGGATGGAACTGTGACATCGCCTGCTCCTCTTCTTTTCATGGCCTGTGCCTGTATGAGAGAGGATAAAACCAATGGGGCATGCACCCTGACTCACCACGGACCACCCCTGCCCAGGTCTCTGCCACACTCTTGAATCCTTACCTTTGTGGCCGTGTTCTCGCACAAGGTAGAGAATCTCTGGGTGCTTGAGGATGGCAGTGCACCCTGCTCTGCTCCGGTTCCCATCTCTCCTTGCAGCTCTAAATGGCAGGCAATTGGGAAAAAATAAAGGAATTAGAGACCATTGATCACGATAGATAGCCCTGCCCAGGTTTCGGCCACACTCTTGAATCCTTAACTTTCTGTGTCTTCGTAGAAGGTAGAGAAGCTCTGGATTTCTGGCTGAGGATGGCACTGTGCCATGGTCTGCTCCTCTCCTTTTCGGGGCCTGTGGCTGTATGAGAGAGAATAAAACCAATGGGGCATGCACCCTGACTCACCACGGACCACCCCTGCCCAGGTCTCTGCCACACTCTTGAATCCTTACCTTTGTGGCCGTATTCTCGCACAAGGTAGAGAATCTCTGGGTGCTTGAGGATGGCAGTGCACCCTGCTCTGCTCCGGTTCCCATCTCTCCTTGCAGCTCTAAATGGCAGGCAATTGGGAAAAAATAAAGGCATTAGAGACCATCCGTCACGAAGGACACCCGTGCCCAGGTTTCGGCCACCCTCTTGAATCCTTAACTTTCTGTGTCTTCGTAGAAGGTAGAGAATCTCTGGATTTCTGGCTGAGGATGGCACTGTGCCATGGTCTGCTCCTCTCCTTTTCGGGGCCTGTGGCTGTATGAGAGAGAATAAAACCAATGGGGCATGCACCCTGACTCACCACGGACCACCCCTCCCAGGTCTCTGCCACACTCTTGAATCTTTAACCTTGTGTCTCGGTCCTTTTCAAAGGTAGAGAATCGCTGTGATTCAAGATGGGAGTTTGTCATGGTCTGGGCCTGCAACTGTAAGAGACAGGATAACAAACAGGAGGTCAGCCATGCTCACTCACCACGGACCACCCCTGCCCAGGTCTCTGCCACCCTCTTGAATCCTTGCATTTGTGTCCATGTTCTTGTAGAAGGTAGAGAATCTCTGGGTGCTTGAGGATGGCAGTGCACCCTGCTCTGCTCCGGTTCCCATCTCTCCTTGCAGCTCTAAATGGCAGGCAATTGGGAAAAAATAAAGGCATTAGAGACCATCCGTCACGAAGGACACCCCTGCCCAGGTTTCGGCCACACTCTTGAATCCTTAACTTTCTGTGTCTTCGTAGAAGGTAGAGAAGCTCTGGATTTCTGGCTGAGGATGGCACTGTGCCATGGTCTGCTCCTCTCCTTTTCGGGGCCTGTGGCTGTATAGGAGAGAATAAAAACAATGGGACATGCACCCTGACTCACCACGGACCACCCCTGCCCAGGTCACTGCCACACTCTTGAATCCTTACCTTTGTGGCCGTATTCTCGCACAAGGTAGAGAATCTCTGGGTGCTTGAGGATGGCAGTGCACCCTGCTCTGCTCCGGTTCCCATCTGTCCTTGCAGCTCTAAATGGCAGGCAATTGGGAAAAAATAAAGGCATTAGAGACCATCCGTTCACGAAGGACACCCCTGCCCAGGTTTCGGCCACCCTCTTGAATCCTTAACTTTCTGTGTCTTCGTAGAAGGTAGAGAATCTCTGGATTTCTGGCTGAGGATGGCACTGTGCCATGGTCTGCTCCTCTCCTTTTTGGGGCCTGTGGCTGTATGAGAGA
The DNA here is from genome assembly GCF_964106895.1 of Numenius arquata. Taxonomy (NCBI): domain Eukaryota; kingdom Metazoa; phylum Chordata; class Aves; order Charadriiformes; family Scolopacidae; genus Numenius; species Numenius arquata. Next base: position 57,355,334 of record NC_133616.1, on the reverse strand, counting down.
GAATAAAACCAATGGGGCATGCACCCTGACTCACCACGGACCACCCCTGCCCAGGTCTCTGCCACACTCTTGAATCCTTGCCTTTGTGTCCGCGTTCTTGTAGAAGGTAGAGAATCTCTGGGTGCTTGAGGATGGCAGTGCACCCTGCTCTGCTCCGGTTCCCATCTCTCCTTGCAGCTCTAAATGGCAGACCATTGGGAAAAATAAAGGCATTAGAGACGATCCGTTCACGAAGGACACTCCTGCCCAGGTTTCGGCCACACTCTTGAATCCTTAAGTTTCTGTGTCTTCGTAGAAGGGAGAGAAGCTCTGGATTTCTGGCTGAGGATGGCACTGTGCCATGGTCTGCTCCTCTCCTTTTCGGGGCCTGTGGCTGTATGAGAGAGAATAAAACCAATGGGGCATGCACCCTGACTCACCATGGACCACCCCTGCCCAGGTCTCTGCCACACTCTTGAATCCTTACCTTTGTGGCCGTATTCTCGCACAAGGTAGAGAATCTCTGGGTGCTTGAGGATGGCAGTGCACCCTGCTCTGCTCCGGTTCCCATCTCTCCTTGCAGCTCTAAATGGCAGGCAATTGGGAAATAATAAAGGCATTAGAGACCATCCGTCACGAAGGACACCCCTGCCCAGGTTTCGGCCACACTCTTGAATCCTTAACTTTCTGTGTCTTCGTAGAAGGTAGAGAATCTCTGGATTTCTGGCTGAGGATGGCACTGTGCCATGGTCTGCTCCTCTCCTTTTCGGGCCTGTGGCTGTATAGGAGAGAATAAAAACAATGGGACATGCACCCTGACTCACTACGGACCACCCCTGCCCAGGTCACTGCCAGACTCTTGAATCCTTACCTCTGTGGCCGTATTCTCGCACAAGGTAGAGAATCTCTGGGTGCTTGAGGATGGCAGTGCACCCTGCTCTGCTCCGGTTCCCATCTCTCCTTGCAGCTCTAAATGGCTGGCAATTGGGAAAAAATAAAGGCATTAGAGACCATCCTTCACGAAGGACACCTGTGACCAGGTTTCGGCCACACTCTTGAATCCTTAACTTTCTGTGTCTTCGTAGAAGGTAGAGAAGCTCTGGATTTCTGGCTGAGGATGGCACTGTGCCATGGTCTGCTCCTCTCCTTTTCAGGGCCTGTGGCTGTATGAGAGTGAATAAAACCAATGGGGCATGCACCCTGACTCACCACGGACCACCCCTGCCCAGGTCTCTGCCACACTCTTGAATCCTTGCCTTTCTGTCCGCGTTCTTGTAGAAGGTAGAGAATCTCTGGGTGCTTGAGGATGGCAGTGCACCCTGCTCTGCTCCGGTTCCCATCTCTCCTTGCAGCTCTAAATGGCAGGCAATTGGGAAATAATAAAGGCATTAGAGACCATTGATCACGATAGATAGCCCTGCCCAGGTTTCGGCCACCCTCTTGAATCCTTAACTTTCTGTGTCTTCGTAGAAGGTAGAGAATCTCTGGATTTCTGGCTGAGGATGGCACTGTGCCATGGTCTGCTCCTCTCCTTTTCGGGGCCTGTGGCTGTATGAGAGAGAATAAAACTAATGGGGCATGCACCCTGACTCACCACGGACCACCCCTGCCCAGGTCTCTGCCACCCTCTTGAATCCTTAACTTGGTGCCAGTGTTCTTATGGAAGGTAGAGAATCTCTGGGTGCTTGAGGATGGCAGTGCACCCTGCTCTGCTCCGGTTCCCATCTCTCCTTGCAGCTCTAAATGGCAGGCAATTGGGAAAAAATAAAGGCATTAGAGACCATCCGTTCACGAAGGACACCCCTGCCCAGGTTTCGGCCACCCTCTTGAATCCTTAACTTTCTGTGCCTTCGTAGAAGGTAGAGAAGCTCTGGATTTCTGGCTGAGGATGGCACTGTGCCATGGTCTGCTCCTCTCCTTTTCGGGGCCTGTGGCTGTATGAGAGAGAATAAAACCAATGGGGCATGCACCCTGACTCACCACGGACCACCCCTGCCCAGGTCTCTGCCACACTCTTGAATCCTTACCTTTGTGGCCGTGTTCTCGCACAAGGTAGAGAATCTCTGGGTGCTTGAGGATGGCAGTGCACCCTGCTCTGCTCCGGTTCCCATCTCTCCTTGCAGCTCTAAATGGCAGGCAATTGGGAAATAATAAAGGCATTAGAGACCATTGATCACGATAGATAGCCCTGCCCAGGTTTCGGCCACACTCTTGAATCCTTAACTTTCTGTGTCTTCGTAGAAGGTAGAGAATCTCTGGATTTCTGGCTGAGGATGGCACTGTGCCATGGTCTGCTCCTCTCCTTTTCGGGGCCTGTGGCTGTATAGGAGAGAATAAAAACAATGGGACATGCACCCTGACTCACCACGGACCACCCCTGCCCAGGTCTCCGCCACACTCTTGAATCCTTACCTTTGTGGCCGTATTCTCGCACAAGGTAGAGAATCTCTGGGTGCTTGAGGATGGCAGTGCACCCTGCTCTGCTCTGGTTCCCATCTTTCCTTGCAGCTCTAAATGGCAGGCAATTGGGAAAAAATAAAGGCATTAGAGACCATCCGTTCACGAAGGACACCCCTGCCCAGGTTTCGGCCACCCTCTTGAATCCTTAACTTTCTGTGTCTTCGTAGAAGGTAGAGAATCTCTGGATTTCTGGCTGAGGATGGCACTGTGACATCGTCTGCTCCTCTTCTTTTCATGGCCTGTGCCTGTATGAGAGAGGATAAAACCAATGGGGCATGCAGCCTGACTCACCACGGACCACCCCTGCCCAGGTCTCTGCCACACTCTTGAATCCTTACCTTTGTGGCCGTGTTCTCGCACAAGGTAGAGAATCTCTGGGTGCTTGAGGATGGCAGTGCACCCTGCTCTGCTCCGGTTCCCATCTCTCCTTGCAGCTCTAAATGGCAGGCAATTGGGAAATAATAAAGGCATTAGAGACCATTGATCACGATAGATAGCCCTGCCCAGCTTTCGGCCACACTCTTGAATCCTTAACTTTCTGTGTCTTCGTAGAAGGTAGAGAATCTCTGGATTTCTGGCTGAGGATGGCACTGTGCCATGGTCTGCTCCTCTCCTTTTCGGGGCCTGTGGCTGTATGAGAGAGAATAAAACCAATGGGGCATGCACCCTGACTCACCACGGACCACCCCTGCCCAGGTCTCTGCCACACTCTTGAATCCTTACCTTTGTGGCCGTATTCTCGCACAAGGTAGAGAATCTCTGGGTGCTTGAGGATGGCAGTGCACCCTGCTCTGCTCCGGTTCCCATCTCTCCTTGCAGCTCTAAATGGCAGGCAATTGGGAAAAAATAAAGGCATTAGAGACCATCCGTCACGAAGGACACCCCTGCCCAGGTTTCGGCCACCCTCTTGAATCCTTAACTTTCTGTGTCTTCGTAGAAGGTAGAGAAGCTCTGGATTTCTGGCTGAGGATGGAACTGTGACATCGCCTGCTCCTCTTCTTTTCATGGCCTGTGCCTGTATGAGAGAGGATAAAACCAATGGGGCATGCACCCTGACTCACCACGGACCACCCCTGCCCAGGTCTCTGCCACACTCTTGAATCCTTACCTTTGTGGCCGTGTTCTCGCACAAGGTAGAGAATCTCTGGGTGCTTGAGGATGGCAGTGCACCCTGCTCTGCTCCGGTTCCCATCTCTCCTTGCAGCTCTAAATGGCAGACCATTGGGAAAAATAAAGGCATTAGAGACGATCCGTTCACGAAGGACACTCCTGCCCAGGTTTCGGCCACACTCTTGAATCCTTAAGTTTCTGTGTCTTCGTAGAAGGGAGAGAAGCTCTGGATTTCTGGCTGAGGATGGCACTGTGCCATGGTCTGCTCCTCTCCTTTTCGGGGCCTGTGGCTGTATGAGAGAGAATAAAACCAATGGGGCATGCACCCTGACTCACCATGGACCACCCCTGCCCAGGTCTCTGCCACACTCTTGAATCCTTACCTTTGTGGCCGTATTCTCGCACAAGGTAGAGAATCTCTGGGTGCTTGAGGATGGCAGTGCACCCTGCTCTGCTCCGGTTCCCATCTCTCCTTGCAGCTCTAAATGGCAGGCAATTGGGAAATAATAAAGGCATTAGAGACCATCCGTCACGAAGGACACCCCTGCCCAGGTTTCGGCCACACTCTTGAATCCTTAACTTTCTGTGTCTTCGTAGAAGGTAGAGAATCTCTGGATTTCTGGCTGAGGATGGCACTGTGCCATGGTCTGCTCCTCTCCTTTTCGGGCCTGTGGCTGTATAGGAGAGAATAAAAACAATGGGACATGCACCCTGACTCACTACGGACCACCCCTGCCCAGGTCACTGCCAGACTCTTGAATCCTTACCTCTGTGGCCGTATTCTCGCACAAGGTAGAGAATCTCTGGGTGCTTGAGGATGGCAGTGCACCCTGCTCTGCTCCGGTTCCCATCTCTCCTTGCAGCTCTAAATGGCTGGCAATTGGGAAAAAATAAAGGCATTAGAGACCATCCTTCACGAAGGACACCTGTGACCAGGTTTCGGCCACACTCTTGAATCCTTAACTTTCTGTGTCTTCGTAGAAGGTAGAGAAGCTCTGGATTTCTGGCTGAGGATGGCACTGTGCCATGGTCTGCTCCTCTCCTTTTCAGGGCCTGTGGCTGTATGAGAGTGAATAAAACCAATGGGGCATGCACCCTGACTCACCACGGACCACCCCTGCCCAGGTCTCTGCCACACTCTTGAATCCTTGCCTTTCTGTCCGCGTTCTTGTAGAAGGTAGAGAATCTCTGGGTGCTTGAGGATGGCAGTGCACCCTGCTCTGCTCCGGTTCCCATCTCTCCTTGCAGCTCTAAATGGCAGGCAATTGGGAAATAATAAAGGCATTAGAGACCATTGATCACGATAGATAGCCCTGCCCAGGTTTCGGCCACCCTCTTGAATCCTTAACTTTCTGTGTCTTCGTAGAAGGTAGAGAATCTCTGGATTTCTGGCTGAGGATGGCACTGTGCCATGGTCTGCTCCTCTCCTTTTCGGGGCCTGTGGCTGTATGAGAGAGAATAAAACTAATGGGGCATGCACCCTGACTCACCACGGACCACCCCTGCCCAGGTCTCTGCCACCCTCTTGAATCCTTAACTTGGTGCCAGTGTTCTTATGGAAGGTAGAGAATCTCTGGGTGCTTGAGGATGGCAGTGCACCCTGCTCTGCTCCGGTTCCCATCTCTCCTTGCAGCTCTAAATGGCAGGCAATTGGGAAAAAATAAAGGCATTAGAGACCATCCGTTCACGAAGGACACCCCTGCCCAGGTTTCGGCCACCCTCTTGAATCCTTAACTTTCTGTGCCTTCGTAGAAGGTAGAGAAGCTCTGGATTTCTGGCTGAGGATGGCACTGTGCCATGGTCTGCTCCTCTCCTTTTCGGGGCCTGTGGCTGTATGAGAGAGAATAAAACCAATGGGGCATGCACCCTGACTCACCACGGACCACCCCTGCCCAGGTCTCTGCCACACTCTTGAATCCTTACCTTTGTGGCCGTGTTCTCGCACAAGGTAGAGAATCTCTGGGTGCTTGAGGATGGCAGTGCACCCTGCTCTGCTCCGGTTCCCATCTCTCCTTGCAGCTCTAAATGGCAGGCAATTGGGAAATAATAAAGGCATTAGAGACCATTGATCACGATAGATAGCCCTGCCCAGGTTTCGGCCACACTCTTGAATCCTTAACTTTCTGTGTCTTCGTAGAAGGTAGAGAATCTCTGGATTTCTGGCTGAGGATGGCACTGTGCCATGGTCTGCTCCTCTCCTTTTCGGGGCCTGTGGCTGTATAGGAGAGAATAAAAACAATGGGACATGCACCCTGACTCACCACGGACCACCCCTGCCCAGGTC